>NW_023416291.1:32352682-32573319 GCF_014176215.1 Rousettus aegyptiacus
TGAAACCAATTTTTCCACAGACTAATTGATATAAAGAATGTAGTTCCTATGGCACATTTCTAGTCACGAAAACGTCACCAAACTTCTGAATAAAGACCCAAAACACACACAAATCACAGGGTCAATACAAAGTGTAGTATATGAAGCTTTGCTGCCAATATTTTTTATTCTATCCAGATGTATTTTGCAGCCATAACCCACCCTGGTCCTGAACATTGTACTGTTATAAAACAGAAGTCAATTTACTCATTTAGCATACAAGAACATCAGGATAGCTTAAAACATCCCTGGGGAGACCCTGGTGAAGATCCACAGTGTCTATGACCTGCTCCTGAATCAGGCTGCACACTTCAGAGTTTGCATTACAGAGCTAATGATTTACTTCGTGGGTGGCAGAATCCCAACTGAAGCTATACTGCTTGGGATGGCTAACTATTCTTCAATGCTGGTCATAGCTTAGCATCACGTTTATATACTATGTGTTTCTTCTTAAGGAAGACTCTTTTACAGGTAACAGCCTATAAGTCACATTTTCAGTAAAGTTTTAAAGTGACTACCACTTTTATCAATGATCCACCCTGCAGATTTTGAGTCATCTGCAATATTGTAAAATATTTATCACTAAGTAAAGCCAGTTGAGGTTAAAATATTTTGCCAAGCAATAAGTACAGTTTATTCTAATTACCAGCTAACTAGAATCTTGGGATTTGAAAATACCAAAATTTTAATTCTATCCAAGAAATTTTTATCACTTATCTGACTCTTTTTATATTCTTAATTACCATAACAGTTGAAATATATAGACTTTCAGAAACAAACAAGTGTTTGTTTAATTGAGCCATCTACTTTTTCCTTAAAGAGCTGCTACGTTCTTACTAACCTGCAAACCTTAGAATATTTAGTACATGTAAAAAGAATATTAAAATATAAATATAAGAAAAGTTATTTTCTTCATTTGTTTTGAAGGTGTTTTCTCTAGCCAATGAAAATCCAGTAACACAATAGATAATTTGCTAAACAAAAGCAATACCAAAAGATTCTCCTAAATTCCTTTTTCTCCAAAAGTAAATTCTGTTAAAATTTAAATAAATGACTGTTTAGACTCCTTTATTTAGCCACATATGAGCAATTTTATCCTAAGGACAAAGATGTAGAATTTTGACTAAGTCATGGTACCAGTTGCAACTGTGGATTAAACTATGCAGAGTGGTCTGAGGAAAAAATGAATATTGCATCAGCGAATTCAGCTTTCATATATTATTAAATTTTAAGGCCAGAAAACTTTGATATTTACAAGAAATATTTGAAAATGAGTGGAAGCTCTGAAAAGCAAGAAACGTTAAATACTGAGATTCAAATTGCCCTTGGTGAAAAGGGCATTTCTGTTTAGAATTTTGTACCTTAATATTTGCTAGATGAGCTCATTCTGTGTACTGGATAAGCCAATCAAATTGCTAGCTAATCATACTCCCTCTTCCAGGGAAGCCAAAACATGCCTGCCTCATCCACAGGCTTCTTCAGCTCAGTACATGTGAGAGAATCACAGCTGACTGGAGCATGGTTGGATGTCTGACCCAAAGGAAACCCATCTACAAGGTATTCAGTAGCCTGTGACATAATCTGATCATAATAGCAGCCTTCCAAGAACTGAATCAAGTCTTGTCATTTTTTTTTCCTGTCTTTTTGGATGTGTGCCATGGAAAAGGAAGAAGCAGCAGCTGGTAGATTTAAAGCATTTTGGATGACCCTCGCTTATTAAATAAAGTACGATAAAGCACCTGATTAGCCATGTAAAGCAGATGCCTCTGTACTCTGCAGCAAAAAAAAAAAAAAAGTCATCACTAAACACCAAAAACTTTTATCCTCAATTAATTATCATTTGTAATAAAATATTTTGTCATCTGGTTTATATATAAAGAATATATATACATAACATACACACATTATAAAACAGCATATGATGAACACCCATGAAGTTATCACCAAACCAAGAAATAAAACGTCGTTTGCCTCTATTCAGGTGTTTCCTCCTCATCTCATTTTCCTGCTTCCTGTCCATGTCAGCACTAATCACTATTCTAAATTTGTGTTTATCATTTCATAAAGTTTTAAAGCTTTGTCATGAATAAATGTATGTATTTGACATTAATCATGCACAATTTATCTAGGTGGTTATGTGTTATTTTACTTTATTTTCATATTGTATGCAGTATTTTATTAATGCCCCACAATTTATTATTAAAGTCTGTTTTAAAAACTATTGCTTATAATAGAAAAAAATATCATGATCTGTGTTGCCATGAGCTTTTTCTAATTGTTCCTGGTACACAGGTACAAAATTCTCTCCGTGGCATACCTAGGAGTGAAACTTTTGGGTTGTATTGTATGCAAACACTCCGCCTTTCAAGGTAATGCCCAATGTTTCAATGTGCTGGTACAAATCTTCTTTTCAATGGAGTTTGAGCTAAGTGAAGAGAAGTACAGGTGAACTGACATGAAGTAAAAAATCAAATGGAAGACAAGTGGTAATAAAAGACATAAATAGGTCAATGTCAGTGTAAGCCAGACACAGCAATAGAGTGCTGTTCCCGGTGAATGCAAGAACAGTAACATCAGAGATCCAGGGTTATTACTAGGTACTTAAAAATTATAATTTCTAAGAGCTAGCTGGGTAGTGTTGGGTAAAGTATTGAATACAAATGGTGATATTAGGCATTGTTCTCCCTTTCTCAATTGTAGAGGAACAGCTTTTATCATTTTACCATCAAGTTTGTTGTTTTGGGGAGAATAAGGAAGTCTCCAGTGAACCCTAGTTTCCTAAGGGATTTTTTTTTGGTCAAAAATAGGTATTGGATTTTATTAAATGCTTTTTCTGCATCTATCAAGGTTACTGTATTTTTCTCTCTTTTCGATATTAATGTAGTGAATTATCTTTTATGCTAAAGCAACATTGCACTTTTTTTCCAGAATAAACTTAAATTTGTCGGGTTTGTTTTTGAGGATTTCTGCATCTCTGTATAAGTGATAAATTGGACTTCAAGTTTTCTTTTTTGATATGTCCTGGATAGGGTTTAGTATCAGTTTTATACTGGCCGCATAAAATAAATTAGATGTTTTCCTTTTTTCTGTAGTCTTGGGAAGATTTTGTTGAAGATCTTAATGAGTCTTACTCCAATGGTTGAAAGATATTATTAGTGAGTCCTTCTGTGCCTGGAATTTTCTTCATGGGGTAGTTTTTGTTGTTTCTGTTTTATGCTCACTTAAATGTCTTTAACAGAAAAGACTAGATTTCTTATTTTCTCCTATATTAGTTATATTTCATCTAAATTTTCAAATTTATTGGCATAAATTGTATGTAATATCCTCTTTTTAATGTCTGTGGAGCTTTGATGTTGATGACTTTTATCTTCTATAGTACTTTTCTTGATCAGTTTTGCTAAATATTTACCAGTATTAGTAGTACTGATTTTCTCTGGTATGTTTGTTTATAATTTCATTAATTTCTGTTCTTTCTTAATATATTCTTTTCCTTCTACATTCTTTGAGTTTAATTTGCTATTTTTTATTCTAACTTCTGCAATAGATGCCTGCATGATAAAATTTCAGACTCTTTTCTTCTAATGCATGTACGTAAGACTACACATTTCCCTTTGATCACTGCGTTAGCTGAATCTCACAAGTTTTGATGTCATATTTTATTATCTTTTATTTTTAAATATCTTATAGTTTTTGTGATTCTACCTTTGATACATGGGTTATTTAGAAGTGTGCTACTACATTTCTAAGAGAGATTTATATGACATCATTTGGGGTTTCTATTAGAACTTAAAAAAAACACACAATTTCTGGAGAACCTGATGTCTTACAAATGAAGAAGGATGTCCTCACATATCTTGTAGCAGAAACTCAGGGGACACCAACCTTGACTTTCAATTGAACAGTATATTTACAAAAGGAAAAATGATGACATCTACATCATAAATCTGAAGAGAACCTGGGAGAAGTTTCTGCTGGCAGCTCCTGCTATTATTGCTCTTGAAAACTTGGCTGATGTCGTATTCAGATCCTCTAGGAATGTGGCCAGCAAGCTGGGGTGGGAAGGGGGGGAGGGGTAGGTAGCGCGGGGGGGGGGGGGGGGGGGGAGGAGGCGGGGGGAGGCGGGGGGGGGGGGGAGCAGTTTGCTGCTGCTACAGGAGCCACTGATATTGCTGGTTGCTTCACTCCTTGAACCTTCACTAAACAGATCCCAGAAGCCTTCCAGGAGCTGCAGCTTCAGGTGGTTACTGATCCCAGAGCTGACCACCAGCCTCTCACAAACACGTATAATGTTAATTACCTAAAATTACCCTGTGTAACGCAGCTGCTCCTCTGCACCAGGTGAACATTGTCACCCCGAACAATAAAATAACGAGGGAGCTCACTCAGTGGGTCTGAAGTGGTGGATACTGGCCAGGAAAGTTCTGCGCATGCCTGGGAACGTGTCGCAGGACCGCAATCGAGCTCATATCTCATTTTTACGTCTACTGAGATCCTGAAAAGGGAGTTCAGGCCGCTGATGAAAAGGCTGTGCCCTAGGAGGAATTTCTGGGTAAATGGACTGCTCCCGCTCCCGAATGTACTGCTATTCAACCCGAGGTTGCAGACTACCTTGAACTGGGAACAGAGCAGAGCCCCTTGGCCTAGTCAGCAGCTCCCTTCTGAAGGCTGGAGGCCTGCCACTGAAGACTGGACTACAGCTAATAGGTAGGAACAATCACTGAGTGGTCTTAAACTCTTCTTCCACAAAAAAAATTGAAATAAAGGTGATGGGGGGAAAAGTTTCTAACAAAAAAAAAAGAAATAGATTGCTTATTTTCTAATCATTTAGGGAATTTTTTCATTGTGCTTTTGTTATTTATTTCTAACTCGATTCCCCTGTGATCAGAGAATATGCTTTGTTTTAATGCTTGAAAAACTTTCTGTGACTTCCTTTACAGTCCAGATATATACATGATTAGTTTAAGTGTTCCATGTGAACTAAACTGATTATGTATAATACAGGTGTTGAGTGCTATGTTCTAGCAGTGTGTTTTACACACTCATAGTAAAATTAATCATATTGTTCTAGATTTCTATATGTTACTGATTATTTTTTCTTTTATCAATTACTGAGACAGGTATGTTAACTCTTTCTATGATCTCAGTTTTGCCTGTTTTCTTTTTTTGTTTCCATCGGTTTTATTTTACATGTGTGGAGATTATGTATACAAATTTAGGAATATTACACATCCTTGTGGCTATTACTTTTATCATTTGAAATGTGTCTCCTTATTTTTAGTAGTACTTTTTGTAAAGTCTACATTGACTATTTTTAGTCAACAAATAAATTTAAAATCATGTCAGGTGGTAATGCTTTGTTGAAAATTAAGTAGCATGTGGGAGATAAAAAAGGACAGTGAGGAGAAGCTGACATTTTATGTTCAGGCAGGGCTCTATGACAAAATAACAATTGAGCACGGATTTCAAAGACGTGAAGCAGCATTCCATGTAGATATGCATGGGAGAACTTTCCAGACAGAGGAAATATCAAGTGCAGTGGTCCTTAGCAGAAATATGCTTAGCATATTCAGGAAACAGTTGGTATAGAAGAGCAAAGAGATAGAGCAATAAGGTCATAAAGCTGTGGGAGGGCTGAACTGAAAAGCGCCTTGAAAGCCATCTGAGATGAATGGAAGGTCATGGAGTTTCTGAGCAGGGAGTATGACTGAGACTGCTGTATGAAGAACAGATTGTGAGATCAAAGGTATAATGAGGGAAACAAGTTATGCAATTGCAGTAATCCAAATGGGAGTAATCCAAGTGCGGGCGCAACTCGAATGCTGCACTGCAAGTGGTCAGACTCGAGATACGTTTTGCAGGCTAAGTTTTGTTTCTGGATTGATTTTTTGACATGAAGAAAAGAAAAAAGAGTCAAGGTCGACTGTAAGGCTTGTGATTTAAGCATCTAGATGGATAAGTTGTCATGAGTCGAAAGGGGGAAAATTGGAAGAGGAATTTTGGTGGTAAATTTAAGAGTCTCTTTTGGATATGTTAGTATTAAAATGCCGTTAGACATCTAACTAGAGATAGTGTATAGATAAGGAGTCCCCAAACTCTGGACCGCAGACCAGTACCTGTCTGTGGCTTATTAGGAAATGGGCTGCACAGCAGGAGGTGAGTGGTAGGCATGTGAGGAAAGTTTCATCTGTATTTGCAGCCACTCCCCGGCACTAATCACCGTCTCAGCTCCACCTCAGATCATCAGGCATAGGAGCACTGGTCCCTGGTGCCAAAGGGTTGGGCATCACTGGTATAGAGAATTGGATGTGAGAGATTCTTGAAAGCTTGAGAATAAAGGTATAAATTTTGGAGTCATCAGGGTATGGATGATATCTGGAGCCAAGAAAGAAGTCCAAGGACTGGACTCAGATAATTTGACTTAATTGAGCATAAAAATTGCAGTGGATTTACACATCTTTCAAGTTTTAATTCATCTTAAGAATGTCATGATTTTCAGCAAAGTGATAGGGCACAAGAGGCTCTATAAAAAATAGTGTGGGGTACATAAACAGTCTTCACTTTGCATGTGAGCTACTAACAAAAAGACAACTCCAAAAATGCAGGACTTCAAGCTGATCAAAAATCTTGGAAAATACTTTTTCTCATTTTGTCTCATTCTGAAATGCTTACATTCATGGCAGGATATAGTCTACATAAAAAAATGGACTGTTAATTCGACACAAAACATTTTATCCAACTTATCTTTTTTTGTCTCCACCACCTGTTGTTATGAAAGAGAAAATGAAATGTGCATAAAAACGTCCCATTTGTGAGTTCACCATGACCAATGATTTTATTTACATTTTATATGAAAACAATCACAGGGAAATTTGCTGATAGCCAAAATATTTATTTTAAGCATAAAAAGGTAAAAGTTCCCACGCTACACAAAGGGATTCTAGAGTTTGCCTAAGGAGCCAGGGACTGAGAGTCTAGAAATAGCAATCTTCATATTCCCTTGAGCTCGTTGTGCATATATTCACTTTTAAGTAAGGAAATACACTATTTGATAAAATATAAATCAGGTTAAATTAATTAAATTAAAATCAGGCATAAGATCAGCTTGATTTTTGTTGGCTGGAAATACTGAGATCATCAGCTATGAAAGAGCTAAAACATCCCAATAATTTCTACCATCATTAAATTTATTACTTTAGGATCTGTCAACCATATTAACTTTTTCTTTCCCACTTTCTTTAACTCTGTTGTTTTAGGTTCAATGATTTTTTTTTTTCTTTTCCTGAGAGATAAGCTTGTAACTAGATTAAGAACATTAGAGAACATAAACATTTGAAAGATTATGATTTCTTATCACATGTAGCACAATCAAAAAGTATGGCATAGAGCATTAAAACTAAGGAAAATATTTCACCATGAACCCAATATAACGAATAAACCAGCTGATCTTCACAGCAGATTAGTTCAAATAATAAGGATGATATATTTGTATTTGTTTAGGGACCATGTTAAGATTTAGGGATATTAATCATCTATTAATTATTTAAGACTTGGGCAGCCTTGCTGCTTCTCCTCTTGGCTAGAATGTCAAACGTCCTCACATTAGAGTTCCTTTGTTTGTTCAGTTTTTCAAGCTAATTATTTTAGAGTATCTTTGCTGACATCCCAGATCTCTTTTTGGTTCCATATATATAAATTAGGGAATACTGATTGAGTCTACAGATTGAGATGCCATAGTAAACCTGATTGTGACACTGTGACTTAGCTTTTGCTGTTCTATTCTTAGAAGAGAAGAATTGAGAGGACAAGAGTGAATCTAAATATTTAGGGGAATCCATGGCTTCAGGGAATCCATGGCTTCGGGGCCTCTCTGAGGGTATTGCTCATATAATGGGTATATTTTTTCTTGTGGATTACTTAGAAGATACTCTCATGAGACAAATATAACATATATTATGGGACATGGACTTTATAAGCAAGAGTTGTACCTCCATCCATAAATAAGGTCTCTTCTTAAACCTGAACTGTCACTTAAAGGGCTAGGAAAGAGGTTCCTGGCCTGCTGTGGGAACACCTGCTGATGGTACATTTGATTCTGTCCTCCCAATATCTCCTATATGTATCTTGCAAAGCTCCCATTCCAGAAGTTTGTGTTTGGATGTTGGAATGGGAAAAGACTTTTTTAAATTTTGAAGCTTATGAAATCTTCATAAAAGCCTCTCTCTCTCTCTGAATCAGAATTGGACTAAGACTTGGGCAGACTCCTATGACATGACATTCATAAGATAAATAAAATCTTTAAAATCTCCCTATTAAACAGTCTGTATATTTCTTTAAGTTACTCAGAGACTCAATCCTGGCTGGATTGTGGTTATCCTAGTAGAAAACACCTCAAAATATTTTTCTGCAAGATTTGACCAGTTTTGTGGAATATCCAGAGTAAGATCACCACCCAGGTGCCTTTGAAATCACTTAGTATTCTCCAAAATGCAAAGAGAAAACATATATCTGGATAAAGCCTTTTAAAACTAGAACTAGATATTTTATTAATTAGAAATCAAATCCGGTGACTATACTAACATTTACACAAAAGGGGGCAGGAAAAGTCCTTTAACATGCTTTTTATTATATAAAATATATGACTTTAATTTACTCATATATAATTCTAGAAACAATACACTTATTTACATCCAAGATAATTCTAGTTTTCTTTTTTTAAATCAGCTTTACAAGGTATTGAAAGTGCACAATTTATACGTCTTAAAATATTTATATGCCTGAGAAACCATCAATCACCACAATCAACAGAAAGAATATATTGATCTCTCCCAAAAGGTTCCTAGGACCCTACTGATAATCTCACCCTCTCTTGTTTAACTCTAACGGCCTTTCCACTATCCTCAGGCAAACAATGATCTACTTTCTGTTACAGATTAGTTTGCACTTGCTAGAATTTTATATGAATAGAATCAGATAGCATATAGGCTTCTTTCTCTAGGTCCTTTTACTTAGAAAAATGATCTTTGGATTCATCCATTTGTTGTTTGTACCAGTAGTACTTTCCTTTTCTACAGTTGAGTATTATTCTATTGTATGGATACATTATAATTTATTTATTCACCTGTTAATGAATATTTGGGGCTGCTTTCAGTTTTTGGCTGTACCAAAAAAGCTGCTATGAATGTCTGTGTTCGAATATTTGTATGAACTATGCTTTCATTACTCTAACATAAATACGTAGGAGTAGAATAGCTGGGTTATAAGGTAGGTATATGCTTAACTTTTTGAAAAACTGCCAAACTGTCCTGTAGTGATACCATTTTCCATTTCCACCAGGAGTTCATGAGAGTTCTGGTTGTTACATATCCTTGCCAACATGTGCTGTGGGAAGTCTTTTCGATGTGGCTATACAGTGGTATCTCAATGTGGTTTTAATTTACATGAGATTGAGCATCTTTTTTACTTGCCATCCACAAATCTTTGGTGAAGTGTCTATTAAATTTTTCTACTATTTCTACTCAAGTGCTTGTATTCTTATTATTAAGTGTTGAGCATTTTTATACATTCTGGTTAGAAGTACTTTATTAGATATGTGTGTTGCAAATATTTTCCCCAGTATATGGCTTATTTTTTTTTCTTTTAACAGTGTCTTTTGAGGAGCAAAGGTTCTTACCTTTGATTAAATCCAATTTATCATTTTTTTCTTCTATGGATGGTGCTTTAGGTATTGTATCTAAGAAACAAGTGGTCACTATCTTCGGTGTCAGATTTAGGAAATCTAAGATGACAATATTTTCTTCTAGAAATGTTATAAACTTAAGTTTTGTATTTAGGTCTGCAATCCATTATGAGTTAATTTTTGTATAACATGTCAGGTATGAATCAAAGTTCATTCACCTGCACATGGATATCTAAGTCTTCCAGCAGCACTTGTTGAAAAGACTATATTTTCTACCCTGGAATTTCCTTGGCACCCTTGTCAAAACTCAAATAAGTATTTATATATATGAGTCTCTTTCTGAGTTTTTTTTTTTTATTGTGTCTCATTGATATTATTCTTTACCTGTTTTTACTGTTGCTAGAGGGTCTTGATTACTTTAGATTTATAATGAGTCTTGAAGTGTATGTCTTCTGACTTTGTTATTCTCTCTAACATGGTGTGACCTATTCCAGTTCTTTGTATTATAATACAAATTTTAGATTTAGCGCACTAATTCCTGTAAAAATATCTACTGGGATTTTGGTTGAAATTGTCTTAAATCTATAGATCATTTGTGTATGGGGGGGTAATGATATCTTAACAATATTGAATATCTGATCTACAAACATGGTTTATCTCTCCATTTATTCAGATCTTCTTTACAATATTTTATATTTCTAAAGGCAATGCTGTGCCTGGAGCCCAACATTAATTCCGTCATCTTTTGTTGAACTAAACTGGCATAAACCTATAAGGAAAAAAAATCAAGCCTTATCTTCAACTTTTAATAAAAGCATGCAATGTACAATAGCCCTACAGAAGTCATTTTAATTATTGATACATGTTAACAGTAATGGCATTTAGAATTTCATACAACTTCATAGTGATTAGATAATATCTAATTAGACAATCTTGATAAATTCTCAAATCAATATCCCTTTGGTCTTTGGAATAGTTGCTAAATAAGTTTATATTTTTACTTCCATTTTAATCTTGTTTAATTTCCCATCTTAACTTATCTTGCCCTGGAGGGGCTGGTGTAAAGTTAGCCTTGTTACTTTATATACATTTTATTATTAATTCTCTTTTTAAATATTCTGACAAAAAGTTGTACTTTCACCCATTTCTTTTTCTCTACTCCCACATAGTTTCTACTTCATGAATAAATGAATCAGTAACTATGTATTTATCAGACTGTTCTACACAGCATACCCCAGTATTCATGAAGTGACCCCATTTTTCCAATGCTGTAATATTTATTTAATACCTTAGACAAACATTATAAATTCTTGTTTCCCTTCCTGCACTCCAAAATTATACATGTGGCAGGCTTATGCATATTTTAAGTGATTTAGACCATAGTGTTTTTCTTTCCTTAAATAAATTTTATCTTTAAATGAATCACTGATTCCTTTATCTCACCTGAGTAGAAATGGCATATCTTTAAATGTTAATTGTTAAATGCCTTATTTAGGCATAACAATATAATCTATAGTACCATATAATGAAGGAAATGGAAAAAAGCAAAACTTAACTCTTTAAACTATGGTGTTTCTTTTTACAAGTAGAGAACAGAGGAAGTTGGAAATTTTATATAAAACAAATTTTAATTTAGCACAAAAACCTTAAATTGTGAATTCTGAATTAAGAATCAAAAGAAAAAAAGACTATGGGGTGGTCATATGCTTCTCATGACTTGCTCACAGGAAGGATTAAAGTTAGGATTAAAGTAGATATATAGGCTTGAAGGAAAAATAATATGAAATAGTTATTTTGAAGATATATGCTGTAGTATATTTTAACCAAGATTTCATAATAGAAAGCTGAACTAAAAAGACAAGAACAAGCTGTGAAACAAATATTGAAAGTACTTTGTGTACTAAGTAGAAAAGAAGCCTAATTTTATAAAGAGCTTTACTTTAGCATCCTGCTTTTAGAATTTTAAAGATTTTATCCTTAAAATTTATTATTTTCTTTCAACTTGTTTTAGTTATCTTACCAGAGGGCTATTTTTATAAAGTGGATTCTTGGGCTTACAAGATGGACACCATCTTGCTTGGGAAAATTTACTATTGTCTAGCATTGGAGAACTTTACCATCATCTAGAGATAATGATAACATGTTATAAGAGAGAAAGAAACCTAACCAATCTATTGAAAATTATTTGACATAGATACAGTTAACTCTAAAGTGACATTACCATAATTCAAAGTGACACCTAATTTATCTGGCAACTAGCAGTTTTCACTCCTTGTCAATGTCCTTGAGATTCTAAAACCACCTCAGGGTTAAGGCCTAGTTATTGGACCTGCAGTGGTCATGATAGGTTGGTTGATCAGAAAATCAACTAACTCAGGGAGGATGAGAAGATAATGTAATATTTTATGTAGCCAGAAAAAAAATGAGTAAATTATAGTTGTACAGGTATAAAAATATAAAACAATATTTCTCAAAGTGTGGTCCATGACTGCCTTTTTTAGAATTCTGAGAAGACTCTAGAATCTGCATTTTTGAAAGCTCCCCAAATAATTATCATGCATTGTATATTTTGAGATCATTGTTCTGAAGTTTTTTACTTAAACCATTAACAAATAAATAAAGTACAAGATACTTCTTGTAGCATAAACAAGAATTTAAAGGAGGAGAATCTATGTATCTGGCTATCACAAGTTGTTAATGAAAATACAGAACTAAACTATGGAACATAAGGGAAAAGAAGAAAATGCTCCTTCTAGATATTAGAAGCAAAATGATAGAAGGCAAAAAAGAGAAGGGATAAGTCTGTTACATAAAAAGTCTGGAAAGAGAATGGCCAGAATCTTAAATAAAACGTAAGATGGAGGATAATGATAGTTAATACTGGATAGATGAGATAAAATCATACAGATCAAGTGGAGGTTGGCAAGGGAGTTTTGTCTCAATGTGGTATTCATCATCTTAAATTTGATAATAATAGGTTAAAAACCAATCCAAGGAAGTTAATCTGGCAATTGTGTAGATAAAAACAAATAAATATTACATACGCACATGTAATATATATGTATATAGGTTTTCATCTATGCTATGTACAATATACACACACATGGAATTAGTCATTAAACAAATCAGACTCAAGAAGAGTTTTGCTGTATAAAGATAATAAAACACTAGTTTCTCTCTGCTGCCATATTCTTCTCTTTCCCTAATATTTTGATTCATTAAATTGGCACATAACACACAAAATAGTCAATCTTTATTAACCCAGATATTAAAAATAGACACATTCTGAAAGATTTTATTTTGCACATTATAGGCATGTCTAAAGGAGCTGTTAACTTCATAAAATTGACTTCCTCACCCATCTTTTAAAGATTCTTTATTAATTCCCTCTATCGTCATTATAGTAATGACTCTTGCTATTTTATATGTTTAGGACCTGATGTTCCATATATTTTAGAAACTCTTGAAGAGGAATTGTAAAACCAAAACACTTAGAAAATATTGAGAAGATTGCCTTGGGAAATTATTATATGCACTTGAGGCAAAGCTGGATGGGGAAGCAATCAGTCTAAAAGAGAATCTATGTAGTGGATGAGACTATTTCTAGTAATGTGTATGTGAATAAACTCTACTTACCATTAAGGTTTTAAAATTTTTTGTTTACTCAATATTAGCATTATGTATGTAACAGATGATGTTGATGTCTATTCCCTTTCCCTCAGCCCACTAGAGTGCACCCAAAGCTGAGGTACACAGTACCTGGCACGCTACTGTTTCACTTCAAGGGTCTGTCTCTCTTCTCTGTTTGAAGTTACTTTTGACCCTATAGGACCAGGAAGTACTAGAAAGCAGAAGATTGAAGACCACAAAGACCACCTTCAAACAAAAGGGGATGAGAGTTGGTAGATAAATGCTCCAAACTTCTTATCACCCAGAGAAACAGGCTCAGGGGTATTCCATTTAGTTTCTCAGTGCAATCCCCACAGGTCAAATCTTAGTTGCACACAGCAATAGCCCATTCATTAACCCACCTTTTTTTTTTTTTTTTTTTTTTTTTTTTTTTTTTTTTTTTTTTTTTTTTGAGGGGATGCGGCTTTTCTTCCTTTCTTTCTCCCTTCATTAGTTTGGGTTCCCCCGAAGGTTCACCTCTTGGGGGAACTTAAACTAAACAATGTACTGATATAAAATGAGACCTGTTTTTAGTAAATGTCTCTAAGAAACCCTATTGCTACACAGAATTAAGTTAAATCAGCTCTCCAACATGTAGGCCATAATTTATTTTAACACTTCTTTCCCATTTGTAGAACATATTATTACCCGAGAAATAAAATGATCATGCTTATTAATTGTCTCCAGAAATTTATTAGTGGTCCTTATGCATATGTTTTGTAATTGCTATAATGTTAAGAAACTATAATATTAAGAAATCGAGTTCATTTTTACATTTCTTTAGCCCAGCACAGCCTGTAAAATTTTGATAAAAAATTTGGCAAAAGTAAAAGTAAGTTTGGCTTACTTTGTAGTTGTTATCTATTTTCTAAACAATAAAAAAATATGGAGGGAATGTTTTGACTCTAAAAAGGATACATTTCTTTATAATTATAGCCCCTTATCTTGCTTGGCTGAGCAAGTATGAAAAAGAAACCGCTCTGCACGTATAAAGATAAACTTAGTGCACCGACTAATAGGAAGGTATGGTGGATATTAATAGAAAAGCTGGATATGAAAACTATTCTCCATTTAGTTAAATATGCTGTGAAATAACAAAGTGATTACAAACTAGAGAAAATGACTTTGCAAGCATCTTTGTTGATGTGCATTTAAAAAGCATCACTTGCTCTTTTTCCATTTAGTTTTTAAGTGAAATGAATTAACATTACAAATCCTTGAACTTCAAAAAGCAACCTCTACTAAGATATCAAATTACCTGAGATACCCATCATGAACCAGGTGCAACCTGACTCACTGAGCCTAAAACTGGGGCTCCCAGCAGCTGTCCATCACCAAGTGGAGATCACATCTACATTAGATGGGGATCAAACAGGTACTGAGGCACAAGTAAGTAATAGTATGAGCAATGGCCCTGGCTGCTAGGGTAAACTCCTCTCATCAAGGCTCCAGGATGCTCTTGGCATAGAAAGGAAGAAAGCAAAAAAGAAAGTAACAGAAAAATTCATTAATGGAATGACTGGAAACATGATTTCCGCAGGAACAGTAACCAACCATTTTACAAAGCAGTCTTTCCCAAAGCTTGCTACATAGAGAACTAGCTTTGTGGTTGCTAGTAACTAATACACATCCATGCACAGACGTGAGTTTTAGAGTCAGTTAAGTTTGAGAAATTCAGAGTTCAACAAGTTTATTTGGGGAGTCTTCACATCTTCATACATAGTTTTCCCTCTCCTCTGAGATTTACGTTCTAGGTCTGTTTATGTCACCAACTAGTTACCCTCAAATAAAATAATACATCCCAGAATGGTGTTTGTCACCTCTTTTCTACCTAATTTTCCTGTTGCCAATCTGATAAGTTAAAAACGGTATCTTAACATAGTTTTAATTTGCATTTTTTTCTATTATAAAGATGAGTTGAGCATCTTTAAATATCTTAAATATCATTAAACTCAATTTTCACTTCTTGTGAACTGCCTGTCATATCTTTTTCCCATCTCGCTATCACTATTGGTCTTTCACTTTTCTGTTTTAGTACCTTCTTTATATATTAGAAATATTAGATGAAAATATTTTCTTCACGATGTGTGATTTTTCTTTTACTTCGTTAATGGTGATTTGCTGTGCAGCTGTTTTTAAGAAGTCAATGAAGTTTTAGCTGTTTTCCTAGTGATGGTGATAAATTTTGGGTAATTTGTCCTCCCTTACATCCCCTGAGGATATAATCAACGAGGCTCAGGAAAGTGAGGTGGTTTATCAGCATTCACCCGCTGAATTAGGGGAAATGGTTCTTGGACTGGAGCCCAGCCTCCTGATCTCTTCCTCTTTCCCACACTGGCTTAACTTAGGGTGCATTCATAAATCACCGTGATAATGATAATTATGTTTTTATTCTACTTCTTAATGGACAAGCCCTTCCTTTTTTATATCTTAGCTCTTCTGTGAAAACCTAACCTCCTCTTTGAAAAATCCAAGTTACTTGGACTTTTTCCTGCTTATTGGAGAAAAAGCATAGGTGGGAATAGAAAGATGGCATTTGTAGTCCCTTTATTACACAGCCATTTCCCCACATGCAATAAAGAATTGCTAGGTGGATATTATTTTCCTTACTCCAGCTTTTCCCAATATTGTAGACCGTGTTTTCCTAAAGTCTTTCTCTCTCCAAACTAGACATTTAAAAGTAATGAGAAAGTTTTCTTCTTTTCTACTAAAGTTGAATTTTACCATACTGTTTAACCATATTATTATAACTTTCGTTTTAGCCCAATCGCTTTCAATAATTAATATGAACATTTTTTTCCTGTGTTTAAAGCTAGAGGAGAGAAAATGAAGCAATAAGAATATTGAATATTTATACTTGTATCTCTAGCCAATAATCAATTCAATGCTCCATTTCCTACACACACACACACACACACACACACACTTGCCTCTACGTCTTTTGATATCTGTTTATACTCACCTGAATGATTCTACTTTCTTTCTCTACATCCTTTGTTTCAACTCCACTTTCTCTGATTTCACTTTTTCTCATCTTTTCTGATCCAGAATTAACCAGATGAGTTAAGAAAATCCAATAAAACAATGTACCAAAGATTTCTTTACAATGCAGTATTTCGTGTGTTTTGCTTAATAACAAGGGCCCAACCTACTTAACATGATATTTTTTTATGACCTTATCTTTAATTTTTGAAAGGTTTTTTATTCACAACTTTCATAAAAACAAATTATTCAAACAATGACTCATTAGTGTACAATTTCTTTAACAATTACATTATTTTTAATCATAAGAACTCAATTATATATTTATGAAACACATTTTTAAAAATGTATCCCACAATGCAATATACATATATTATTGAATCATGTACTTGAACCCTATATAATTTTATTGATCAAAGTCACCCCAATAAATTTAATTTTTTTAAAAAACGAAAAAGAAAAAAATGTATCCCATAATTAAGCAAAGCATATATTAGAAGAATTCATCAAATCATTCACTGTGTGGAAAAATGTCATAAATTAGAGAGCTATGTTTAAGAACATATAAATCCAGTTCTTAATTGATGTTGAAAATTCTCTATACTGATCCATCACAGGCAAGTACATTGTTATAAGGAATTGAGACTAAAGCAGTAAAAGCTGTATTCAATCACGTAAACATCACTGACCAACAAAGCTAGTAAGGAAGAGCAAAATACATGTATTGACTCTCTCATAATTGAACATCTAGAGTTCAATAAATGTTATCCAGCTAACTCCAATTCATATCTTAAATTGCAGAATTACAAATCGAAGCACCAGTTCTAGACTGTAAGATATAAAATATACATCCATGGTCCAGTAATTTTGCAGCATTATAAGTCATTTTCACAAATCATCAGACCTTTGAAATGTTTTTGAGCCTGAAAAGCCTTGCCTCTTTGTTCTTTAATAAGTCTTCCCATTCCTAGCTGTTACTTTATCCTTTTCTCAACTCTGTATCTCTTCAGGCAAAGACAATTTGCCCAGAGCATCATACTAATTTTCAAAGTGTGTTTGGCCTTAAAATATTTAGCCACATGAATCAAAATTGACCATTTGCTGGAATTTTACAAAAAATTACCTCAACTTTTCCCTTTACTTTGCTTCTGTAATTATCCTTAATATACACAAAACCTAATGTGTTTTTTATATAGTGCAGACATTTGAAAAAGTCATTTATGGTGTAGTCGATTGAAATGCACCCCCCCCCCCAAAGATATGTCCATCTTTTAACCTTGATATCTGTTAATGTAACCTTATGTAAAAAGAGGGTCTCTGAAGACTTAATGAAGTGAAGGTTCTTGAGATGAGATCATTCTAGATTAAGAGTGGGCCCTAAATTCAATGACTGGTGTCCTTATAGGAAAAAGGAGAGAGGTATTTGACACAACAGACACACAAAGAAGTGATGTGAAGATGAAACAGATGGGTATGATGAGTCTATACTCTAAGAGATACCAAGCAGCTACCAGAAGCTAAGAGACAGGCAAAAAACAAATTCTAATTCAGAGCCTCCAGAAGAACCAACTCTGTTGACATTTTATTTTGGGCTTATGACCTCCAGAACTGTGAGAGAATAAAATTTTGTTGCTTTAAGCTACTAAATATGTGGTAATTTGTTGAAGAAGCTCTGGGAAATTAATACAAATGGTTAAAAAATTAGACAAATATTAGTTGCAAAGAATCTATAAACCAGTGATTCACATGCATAGTAGGTGTATAAGGTACCCAGTTTCCAGTGTCCACCTGCAGTTTTACCTATACAAATTTACAAACTAGTACTTCCAATACTATTCACAGTGTTCAAGCAGGATGGCTGACATAATCTTCCAAATTTTAGAGGCTATTTGGAAAGTATTATCTTCTTATCGTAGCATGCCTTATCTATCAGATTATTTCCTGTGCTCCATTTTCCAAAAATAGTTTCACTCAGTTAATTGCCAAGGGCAAATTTTGGAAATATATTTCTCCTATTTTTTGGTGAATGCCAAAGAAAAGGATGTTTCTTCTATTGTCCAGTGTGGAACAGGAGCAGATATCTAGACAGTTACTCTGTTCTCAGTCCTGAAAACCTGAATCTCTGAAAAAAACAATATTCCTCAAAAACATACCCAAATACTTTTGGTTGAGTCCTTGTTGTGGAAGTATAATATAGGCCAGGTAATATATTCCTATGGAGGATTAGCATAAATTATAGAATGTTTCCAATGCTTCATCTTAAAAATTTTTTATTATTTTTCTCAACACTTAGTAAGCCTCTATTTTGACTTGAGCACTGAGGCACATGGAACACAAAACCATTTAAGAAATAATCCTTTCCCTCCAATGGATAGAGGAATCAGAGAGAAAAGAAACACAGTGTGGTATTAAAACAAACAAACAAAAAACTGGTACATAAATAAACAACGTTATGCATAGATATCTAGGCATCGTTCTAGCTTATTCTCAGTAGTGTGTTAGATAACTCTGTAATCAATTATTATTTTATCTTTCCTTCTGTCCACAGAGCTCCCCATTCAGTTACTCCTGCTTGTCACTAATGGTCTCATCACTGCCCTGCTACCCTTTCAGAGTTCTCCTTCCTTATTCTGCATCAACTACAGGGATTTGCTCCTGAGGTCAACCATGGTTTGGTATATTTGCTGTATTACTTTAGATGATCCATAAACATTCTAAGCTTTAGTTCCATCATATTTAAAACAGCAGTGATAAAGCTTAGCTTATAAATTCTAAGCCAACTCCCTCTTTTGGTTACTAAGCTAATATAGAATCCGTAGTAAAATATAATATGTAGATTTCATGGTTAAGGGCTTGGACTGACCCTAGAACCACATTATCCAGGTTCAAATCTCAGTTCTAACACTTACTAGCTATGTTCTGGGGAAAAAGTACTTTACTTACCTATACTGCAGTGTTTTCATCTGTGAAACAAGACCTGCCTCATGGAATGTTGAGAAGTTAAATCAGTTAATACATGTAAAGAAAAAAAAAATAAAAACTATTACAGCGATATGGACAAAATGTTAGAAAAACTAAAAGAGTGGAATAGCAACTCACTCAGTCCAGAAGGACTTAGAAAGACATTGCAATTCCAAACTTCTGGGAGAGATCCACTGAGAGGGCTGATTTGGGCCTTTCCACGTGAAAGGTCTGGAGAAGGCAGTGGAGGGGCAAGGAGGACAAGGGAGGGGATGTAAAATTTTCAGGATTTTCAGATACCCTTCAAAAGAGGAGTATATGTTTTCTGGCATAAAAGGGAGAATTAACCTTATTCACAATAATTTCAATTTACATACTTGTAATGGTGAAGGTTACGTTATTAAAGTCTGAATTGGCAATACCAAGAGGGAGTAGAATCAACTAAAAACGACCAAGTCAGAGAGGCCACAGGTGTTCCTCCTGGTCTAGATGGCTGCTCTGCTGGCTGTATTCCCAAGGAAAGCCTGGGGCCACATAACCCAGCAGAGGACACATAGCTTTATATTAAGAAGAAAATGTTCTAGAAGAGAAGAGGAGGAGGCAGCTCTAGTCCAAGCAGAGAAAAAAAATCAAGCTTATCCCTAAAGAGAGAGAGATTCTGAAAACAAAATATTCACATTTCCTGGTGCTAAACACACTGGATTGTTTATCATTTGATCATGTTAGTTAACTGTTGCTAAGCTCTGCTCTTGTATGGGCCTGTGTGGAAAGTGCGTAGAGGCATTTCTATAAAGTAGTGAAGCTAGTTTTTAAACAAACCTGCTTGAACCCACTGCTTTGAATAAAGGGTTCTCTTTTCATAATCATCCAGGAAAACCATACTGTGGGTGAGATGCCCAGCTACGAATGAAACTTGGGTTTCTATTTTTAGCTTTTTCTCTTCTCTAGTTAAAAGTGTGTCAGATATTCTCCTAGGAATCCTTAGAGGTGGCCCCAAAATGAAGAGTAGTGGGCATCTTGGAATAATTGAGGCTGATGCCAAGAACAGTAAATCATTTTTGAGACATAGAAGGTAACCCCCTTTGGAATGTGGGGAGGGGGATGTATCCAAAAATGAAAGCTTGAGACAGTATTTTTAAAGAAAGTGTTTAATAGTTCCATTGTACAGTAAAAAGAGGTATATGCAACCTTTCTTTGTTGTTTATGAGGAAAGCTGTTTATTTCCTAATAATCCCTATAGGTGTGGGAAAGGGGGGTTGTTGTTGGGTTCTGAGAGGCAGACGCTTGAATCAATCCTGACCAGTGTCTGGAGCAACTGGGATCCTGACGGTGCAGCAGTTAGAGATGCAAGCACAAAAATGTGGAAGTAAAGATGTGTTCACATAACCACGTCAGGATGAGTAGGGAGGCTGCGCTCACCCAGCTGAGTCTGCATCTGCCAAAACAGGCAATCGAAGAGAAGGTCTAAAATTGATCAATAAAAATAGCTGTAGACACATGTCATATGGAAGTGAACAGAAGAAATAGCTAAAGGAGTTGAAAATGACTGCTTTTGGACACGTGGAATGAAGAACAGAGCAGATTAGGCCACGGATATCCATATTTTTAATATGAACCTTTATTATAAATAATTAACATGCATTCCTTTTTTAAAATGTTTAAACCTAAGAAAACAAACAAAAATACTGTTTCATCTTTTTGAAATCCAGGCTGATGTTTCATTTAATAATAATTTAGGTACATTTTAAATAAATCAGTGTGTTTTCATCCCTTTTTTTAAATCTAATAATTTTCTATTTTTTACATAGCTGTTAAAAAATCCATGGACCTTCATAACTTATTCACAATCGAGCATAAGAGGCTAGCTGCTCAGGAGCACTGATCAGGGTTGATTTAGTATCTGCCTCTCAGGACGTCTACCTGGGTTTTGATCCATATTTTCTCTCTGCTTCCTTGTCTAGGCCTATGTAGCTATCATTCCTGGCTTTGGCTTTATCTCATTATCTCCATAGCTATCAACCAGTGGGTCTCTGATGACCATTAGAGATCTCTTAGTTTTTTTTTTTTTTAAATATTGATACCCAGACCCCACCCCAGATGAATTAAATTTAAATAACTGTGTTCAGAGCCCAAGCTATGACATCATTTACAGCTTCCCAGATGATGCTAGTGGGCCACCAGTTTTACTCACCACTGCTATAAACATCTGTTTCTGTTGTGGCTCTGTTATCTGGAATGCAGTTTGGTAATTAAGTTATGATACAAAAACAGAGAGTGCCTAGAAGAATATTTTCATCTCTGCCTGGCCTTTCCCTATATCAGGGTCTTGAAATGTGCATGATATAAACTGAACATTTTTGTCTCTCTATATTTTATATGTTAAAACCCAATGTAGTAGTATCTGAAAATAGAGACTTTGGGAGATGATTAGAACATGAGAATGGAGCCCTCATAAATGGGATTAGTGCCTTTATAAAAGACGCCTAGGAGAGATTCGTTGCTTCTTCTGCCATGTGAAGACACAGGGAGAAAATGGCCATCTATGAACCAGGAAATCTGTTAGTACCTTGATCTTAGACTTTCCAGGCTCCAGAACTGTGAGAAATATACGTTTGTTTAAGTTACCAAGTGTGTCGTATTTTTGTAATAGTAGTACAAACAGATTAAGTCAATGCCTACTTCAATATGGAATCTATCTTTGTGTCTCTTTTATTACAAGAGATTTTATTGCTATTTCTTTGCTTTTGTTTTTGGTATATATAATATGTTTGGCTGAATCCCAAAAAACGGAGAGAAACACCTACATAATTGAGGACAATAAAAATGTACACTCGATATATGCATATTTTAAAAAATCTCTTTCATTGGAACTTGTGGAAAGTGTCTTGGTTCTTGAATTTATTTTGGTAGCAGAGAAAGGGACCTAACTTTATTTATAAAATGCAGCTTCATTTTAGGTAGTGTCCCAGAAACTATATGAGGTTGTTTTCTCTTTTTAAAGAAGTTTCCTTGATTTTGTCTTTTTAAAAGCAAGAACTCTTGTGTCAAAAGTACAATGACATCTAGTTTATTCAGGAAATTTTCCTCTTTAAGTTTTATAGTATTTTAAGAAAAACCACAATTCATAACACTTGGTTTTCTGAAAACTAAATTGATATGTATATATGAGTATGTGTGTAAGCAAATGTTCACACACGTATGTTTGTATATAAAATATATTGTCTTTACTGGGTGTTTATTAAGAACTATATAGAAAGAAACGCCTTTTTTCTATAATCATTTAAAATTAAGGTAGATGTTTACATTTCACTTTATAAAAATTTTCTGTAAATGATCTTAGTGAATATAACCATAAATGTACAGTTATATAGTTATGGCAGTTTAATATCTACTTTCTAAAGTCTAAAATTCATGTTTTGTTGTAATAAAAAAGATCTTATCCAAAGTAAGCCTCAATTTCATTTTTTGCAAATGATTTATCTTAGAAAAAAATATAATTTATCAAATAGATTCATTTTAGTTTAACTTTTTCTCTTTGCCCACTCTCTTATGTAGGCAATAATAAATGGTAAAATAAAGTGGTGAATAATTTCATGTAATATATAAAAAAATTAAAGACTTTACCTGGAGGTGTGGTTTGTCTACTATACTTAAATATTTCAAAGTAGATTTATAGCAATCTGGTATGCATTATAATGTTTAAATGATGTATCATTGTGTACCATTTCCATTTATATTTTTTAAAAAAGATTAGCCTCTAGAAGCAAAAATCAAAGTGAAGTTAATTTCATAAGTAAAATTAAAATCAGCAACTAAAGGAAAAACTGCTTTTTGATATATAGTTTTTTTCTATTTTCTATACACCTTGTCAGATTTCTATTCTTATTTAAAAGTATAAATTCTCTTCAAGACAGGCTCAATAGGGATTATATTCGGGGCACATAATTTATTGTAATGCAGAATATATTACCATAAAATATTCTTCACAAAATTGACTGAATTTGATACAACTACTAACAAATTAGATTATCTTTTACAATAAATCTGTTGCCATGATTTATGAGAGAATATAAAAATCTTTTTTCCTAAAAAGGTCTATTTTATGTACTATGCTATAATTTTTAAAATTCCAGTTCTCTTACTATTTATTTTATGTTTTATAATCTGTTGCATTGATAAGAAAAGCTGTGCATCTAAAACTTTGATATATTTTTAAAATTTTTAAAATTTTTAAAATTTTTATTTTTATTGGGGTAACTGGTTAATACATTATATAATTTTCAAGTGTACATTATAATTTGACATCTGTATATTCTATTGTGTGACTACCACCCAAAGTCCAGTTTCTTTCAGCTACCATATATTTGACCTCTTTTACCCATTTCACCCTCCCACTAGCCCCCTATATTTGACCCCCTTTACCCCATCTACCTTTCCCCTCCTCCCCCACCCCCTACTCTCTGGTAACCACTAGTCCATTGTCTGTGTCCCTGAGTTTCTGTTTGTCCTGTTCATTTGTTGCTTTTAGGTTTATATGCCACATATAAGTGATATCATGTGATTTTCAACTTTTTCTGTCTGGCTTATTTTGCTTAGCATGATTATCTCAAGGTCCATACATGTTTTCACAAATGGCAATGTTTCATCTCTTCTTATGGCTGATTAATATTCTATTGCATACATGTACCACAGCTTCTTTAGCCAATTGTCTGCTGTAGGACATTTCAGTTGCTTCCATGTCCTGGCCTCTTGAATAATGTTGCTATGTACATCGGTGTGCAAATATCTTTTCAGATATGGGTTTTCAAGTCTTTGGGGTAAATACCCAGTAGAGGGTTGATATATTTCAAGACCCATCTCAAGCCTTACATTCTCTGAGAGTTTCATATTAATTTCATCCCCTGTAATTTCATATGGGTTTGTTGTTAAATGAGCTGAGATATCTGGGCTGTGATTCTGGAAGCTAGTTATGAAGATAGGGAGAGAGGGATGGGACTAGACCATTGGCTGCAAAGAATGGAACAAAGAAACATCTTCAAGACTGTAGACAAGGATATGATGGGTTCAGTTGGTGATCTTTCCAACATCTATTCCCTTCTTTTCTCTTTCTTCACCCCGATTTTAATTACCCACCCTATGCTGAGTTCTAGTGATAGATCCTGAACAGTAAGCCAATCTGGTCATGGCATTTCACTCCACATATTTTTTAATTACAGTTTATTTTTAATATTATATTAGTCTCAGGTGTATAGCATAGTGAGACATTTACATAATTTACAAAGAGATCCCTTCAATAAGTCTAGTACCCACCTGAAACCATACATAAATATTCTGATCTAGGTTTGGGTTTGCATCAGGCCCAATCAAAATGAAGGAAAGGACATACTTCCTGGTTTAGGGAAAGAAAATTTTTCTGTTTTTCTCTACTATATATGAGTAAAGAAGGTGGTTACCCCATGCTGCTGGTTGCATCTTAAAAACCATGAAAGATGCCAACAAAAGAACCAAACCAACAATGGAGAAGTGAAAAGCAGAGTTAGTAACAAAAAATAAATAAATCTTACATCACCTCTGACATAAAATTTCTATTCATCACTATTCTACCTCCAGACATGAGTTTGTGTGATAAGTTTCCTTCATGTTAAGCCCCTTCAAGCTGTCGTTCCTGTTGTCTACAACCAGAAGCATTCTAATCTTTCCAAAGCTGTGATCAAGCCAGTGTTGACAGTCCAATTGAAGCAGCAATCTGAAGGATGTCCATACAAAGAGAGGAATCAAGAAACAGACACAAGACAGAAATTAGAGACTCCAAAAGAGAAAAAGTAGATTCAGAATAGAAAGCAAAAGAGAGTCTAGAGCAGAGTTTCTCAACCTAGCACTGTTGACATTTGGGTTAGGTAATTCTTTGTTGTGGGGAGCTTTCCTGTGTACTACAAAATGTTTAGTAGTATCTCTGACCTCTATCTACTGGCTGCCAGTAGTGCCTCCACCTCCACACACAGTATGACAATTAAAAATATCTTCAGACATTGCCAAACATACCCTGGGAAACAAAATAGCCCCTCATGAGAACCACGCATCTTGAGGATTTCTCTGAGGCTCCAGAACCATAGATCTAGTATAGCATGCTGCAACTTTTTCCAGAGTAGGGACAGAGAAAATAACAATATTATTGTTCATGTAAAGTGCTGTGTGTCCAGTGTCACTAAATTCTTGTACCACTCATTTTGGAGCTTAACTTTTATGATCTGCTACCAATTAAATAATTTCTCTGTACTTTGGTTTCTTCAGAAAGTAAATGAGCATGACAATAGCACCTGCATCATAGAGTTGTTAGAAGGATCAAATAAGATTATGTAAAATACTTCTAAAAGTACCTAGCACATAGTAATTTCAAATAAATGTTAATTATAGTTAATTATTATTAATAGTTTTATTATTATCAAACCCATCCCCTCAGGAGCCATGGCTTCAGGTAATTAGGTAGAGGCTGTTTTGGATTGCAGAACCTTGGAAGTATTTATCGACTTCATATTACATGACAGTAATAATGACAATGTCTCAGGTTCAAGGTACATGTGTAAAATTTTCCTTGAGATTTACTCAGGCAAAACAAATATCCTCAGGACAAAAATCTTTTACTATCCTTTCCAAGTTGACTTCCTGCTTATTCCATTAAGTGACAATCCATATCTCAAGTGGATTTTGAGAGACAAGGAGAGAAATTCTACAAATATAACCAGTATCACCAATACAAGCATTTTTACCTGTAGAAGAGTTATGGGAGAAGAGAGTAGAGACTCAGTGCTATCTTCTTTAGGGTTCTCTCTTTCAACTATGTTGTGTTTCTCTTCACCTTGCTCAGCACAATGTTCATTCATTTATTAACAACTAATTCAATAAAGACATATATATGTATATATACACATATATATATACATACATACATATATACGTGTGTGTGTGTATATATATATAAAGTATATATATATATATATATATATATATATATATATAATCTAATATTTATGAGGGAATGACGAATGTGGCTACAGGCAATTTGGTCAGAGAGCAGTGGGAATGTGGAGGAGGTGCAGATCTTGTGAAGCCTGGTTGGCCTTCCACTCTGAGAAAGATAAGTAAATAGTTTTTTAAAGCTTTTTCCAGAAAAGTGATCTGATTTTATTGTATATACCTAATAGGCACTTCATTGATACTTGTATGAATGGCATTAATAGCCAGTGTTTACTAAGAATTAACTACATGTTAACGACTATACCAACTAAAGGCAAATCCTTGGAGGGACTTCTGCTTGGGGGTCATGAAGAGGCCAGTGATTTTTCTCCACAAGGAACAATATTAAACTGGGGAAAAGGGTCAAAAATTATTAATTTAGGGCATTGGAAATTGCCAAAGGCAGACAACAATTTTAAAAGGAATTATAACTGACAAACTGCTAGAAGTACAGAAGTCTGTGGCTGGAGAGTGTTACCAGGAGCCTCCTGTCCCCAAGCTTGGTGATTAAAAACCAGCAGAGGGCAGATTCGATTTGGGACAAAGAATAGAAGTTTTTTCTTTTCTGAAAGTTGTGGATTTAGTTGAGAATGAACAGGGAAACCCACAGCTTGGCAAATTGGAGGTTTCACTTTTGTCAATAATTTAACAGAATGATTCCCAAAATGAGAGGTCCTGGAAGTGAGCAATCCTGAAAATATAACTAGTAGAAGTGAAGAACATAATTGTTTTCTATTTTACTTTAATTCATTTAAAATTTAAAAGCCATATATGGCTACCATATTTGACAGTGTATATTTCTATAATAAAAATCAAGGATGAATGATCAGGAAGCTGAAGGCAATTAAAAATTAGGTTCAATTCCCCAGTTTCAGAATGTTAGCCAATTGTTGTATCTGAAACTCATTGATTGAAGGAGAGGCTAAAACCCTGTGAGTAAACACCCTATAACATCACAGCAAATACATATGGTAATGAGCCCTCCAATCCTTCCTCAAAGGAACCTTCAGCCATTTATTTAGGTAGCTACACTGGGAAAAAAGGCACAGCCAGATACTAAGGATAGTAAGATAGAGAGTTTAAGTTGAAATTAAGGTTAATAATGAGTTTTTTCGGATGTAAAACATGCTACATATGGGTAATATAACCGTGAATAAGCCATGGACCCTGCCTTGAAAAAGTTTATGGACTTCATTTTTATAAACAATGACCACAGTACAGTGTTACACACAAACAAAAATAGTTCAAGCCTGCTGGAGATATATAAGTTGTATAGGTAATGTGTTGGGTACTTTTTTAATGTAGAGCAGTGTTTCCTATTCCTCTAAAGAGACTTTTTCACCACCTTTTTTCTCCCCTAATTGCCTCCTCCCCTATGAAATTAAATACTTAGTAATAAGATTTTGTTGGTTAGAGTTGTTTGGAGAGACACAAACCATTGTAATAGCCAAGGTTTTTTCACCCTCTCCTACCCAAATGCTGATAGTTATTGCGTATGAACAGGTGAAAAGCACTATTCTAAGCACTATAAGTAATAAAAATCTAAATAAGACAGTCTTTTCAGGTCTTTTACCTACTAGTAGAAGATCAAGCATAATAATACAAAATGCCATAGAAGGTAGACTGTGTCATACTGGGAAGACGCAGTGAGAGATTCATTTCAAGTGAGGTTTTTGCTGCAGAGACCACTGCACCTCATTCTCTGGTTCATGACTACATAAATCCATAGATAGGTGGTACCCCACAAATTTGAAGAGACCATCTCTCCTAATTGTCACAGGAGCAGAGCAGCTCTCCAAAGAGCTACCTTCATTTTTATACCCTACACATCAGTCAGACACCATCCAGGGACCAATAATGTTTTATTTTCCAGTAGGCTATGGGACAACCTGTACTTCCTAAGTGTTCCAAAGGTTTGAGTCAGGACTAGCTGCCATTTCTGGAAAATAATAAGAAACCAGTTCTTCAGAAGTGACTCTGCTCTTTAAACGGAAGCCTCAGGTTTCAATGGAAATTATCATATGGAGAAGTGGAAGCAGGAAATTTATAAAATTCCCATGCTTTAAAAGAATCAGAAAGAAGTAAAAAATAAAGAAAAGAAAGGACTTTACTGGCTAGCTTTGGAGGACTAGCTTATAACAGGACTCAATTATAACGGCAACATTGGTGCTTTCTGCTATGTTGCTAGGTACCAAATTATTTTTCAGATATCATCAAATTCCATCATTCTAATTTAAAAATGCCTATATCTTTAAAAAGGGTAACTGTTATAGACAGTAACTGAATTATTTAATGCTATAACCTCTCTCCGAAAATCCATCAAAAATGTGAAAAACATTAATAATAAGCCTTAATCGATCAAATCTATTTTTAAAAACCCTTGATTTCCACCTCTGGTAAATAAAGCTACTTGACTAAGCAGGTGGATCTCTAATTCTAGCTTTTTATCAGCAGATTCTAACTAAAAGGAGTTGAATGGTGCTCAGAGGAACGCTGAACTGAAGTCCAAAGGGTCATTTGGGTCTCATCTGTAACCTCCTCTGTGAAGTTCCTTTCTGGGCCCGATTTTCCTCTGTCTTCACAGTTCATGTTCCTCTACCATTTCAAACGCTCATGAGGATAAAATCCATTAACCATTGGCTAGTTTTGAATTTGAAATCGATTAGCTTTTATTGTAAAGTAGGACATATGTTAGAGAAAAAAAAATTTTAAATACAAATGAGCAAAAATAAAATACGGTTAAAATACTTATATTCCAACTACCCGGAGGAAATTATTGTAAACTCTTTGTTATATACAGTTCCATATTTTTCTGCACATCTCCCCCCAAAATTTAATACTATATATGTAGTATTTTTAATCATAATATTCTAAACAACTGTCATCTAACAAATATACTTGTACAGCAGCATCTATTCAAATGGCTGCAGAGTATTCTAATTTGTTTAAGAAATTACTAATATTTTTATAAATACAGATAGATATGCCCCCAATATCTTATTACAAACAGCATTTAAGAAATATAACTGGTGCTGAATATTTGTGCACTTCTAATTATTTTCTTAAGAAAAATCTATATTTTAAAACCCTAGATTTTTTCATATTTTTTCTTCTATTTGTTTAAAAAAGAGAGAAAGAATAAGAGAGTCTTAGAATCTTTAAGTTATTTGACATACTTGAATATGGCTGTATTTCATGATTAATGATTTATTTGCAGTTTTTAAGCCAGTTACTTTTAAAGACTTATTGAAATTGGTTATAAGCAAGTTTATATATACATATATAGAAAAACATTAAAAGCAAAATAGAGATGAGAAACAATAGAGAAAGGGGAGTAACTGTGTAAAGAAGCAGCCATAGTTAATGTTTAGTTAATATTCTGACAGCCAAGGTATAAAAGAAAACATTATAGGTGAGGAAATTCTCATTGTCTTATAAAAAGAGGCATAGCAGTTCAAGAGAGTCAAATTTTTTCTGGCTCTAGGGTTAAATAAATGTATCCCCTGTATCTTTCAATAAAGACATTGATCAATGAAATTTTTTCATCCATTTCTTTTTTATAAAGCCAAGAAAGCAATATTATATTTTATTTCAGGAAAAACATTTTTATAGGAAATGCTAATATAGTCCAGGCTTTTGATCTAACTTGCTACAACATTAGAACCTAGAGGAACTTACCATAATGGGTCCATATACAGCTTCTATACGACGTCTCTCACTTTAATCATGAATTGTCAGAAGCTAAATATTTCAGAACTGCCCGACAGCATGGTCAACATTTATCTCAGATCTCTGAATTTGTTCAAAAGCCAGATAACCACTGGTGAGCCCGACAGAGCAAGATGTAGGTGAGTGGGCCCGAAAATGTTTAAGGTCAGATATTATTGTCAATGAGCTGCCTTGACCATAGAGGAATCGTAGGAGAATTTGAGTAGAATGAATGTTGCCAACACAAAAGCCCTCAGGTGTCACTAAAAATGTAATGGGGCCCTGGGTGGACAGTGGCAAATCGGAGATGCTTACCTAAAGGCAACCAGTCTCCTGGCAGATATTGGCCTGTAGGCAACCAGTTGAGACCCCTGCTGACAACAACCGATTTGGAGCAGCAATGCTTCCTCTTCAGCAAGAATGAATTTGCTACAAAATGTACAGCTAAGTTGCTGTATAAAATATTTAAAATATCTATTTGAATGTTAGATTTCATCAGCCAAGAAAACTCATTTTCATTCTCTTAACAGCAGTGGGCATTCAGGAGGAAGAGTTCCCCAGTGCATGACAAATACCACTGATCTATGGAGAAGCTGTTTGCTTTTCCATTTACTGTAACAAAAAGATATGCGGCCAATTAATCTAAATGATAATAATCAGACTATTGGTTTATGTTGATAAGAAGAGAGTAGAACATAGCTTTCTTTTATTATCATCTAAAATGGAGCAGAACCTTTTCTTATCCATGTCGATTCTGGCAGGAGTACTATGAAGAATTCCTATGCACCAGAAAGGTCCCTGTCCCATTGAGGCTTTCTTAATTCCTTAATTTAGACATTCTTTGATATAAACAGTCAAATTGAAATGCAATATTGAGGAACAGAATAAATTTAAGGGAGAAACGATAACTTTTAACTTTTATGTTAATGTCAAAGCGAGCATTTCTGCAAAAATGACCCATGGAAAAAGTATCTTAAATAAAGATTTTTCTCAAGCTGTTTTCTGCACAGTTGAATCTAAGCACTTTATTCTTTCAACACTTAAGTCAACAAATGAGTCATTAAACATGTGTTTTATTTTTAAAACTGTAAATATTTTCTTTAAATTGAATTAAGTCCTAGCAAAGGCTTTACACATTGATGCTTCTATACTACCCTTTTAAAAAAGAATAAACAAATCTGCAGGAAAAGAAACACACCTATTAACATAGAACTTTTCTTACCTTTACCTTTGCTTCTACCTCAAATTGTTTCAAGTCTAGAACAGCACTGTTTAATACTTTAGCTACTAGCCACATGATACCATTTACACTTAAATTTAAATCAAAATTAATTAAAAATAAAATTAAAATTTTAATTCTCATGAGCCACATACCAAATGCTCAATGACCGCATTTGTCTACTGGGCACTACATGGGACTGCTTATGTATTGATCATTTTCATCACAGAACTCCTGTTGGAAAGTCCTAAACAACATAAAAAGTAACCGAATCCTTTCCTACAAAGAAACTATGGAAACTACTAGGGAAAACAATTTGCTTATAAATATACCTGCTGATTAAAGAGTCTCAATTTGTACAAGTTCAATTATTAATTGACTTTTTTCTTTTAACTGTGCCCACCAGCAATACTGGATCAAATTTCCTTCTATAGGTGATTACTACCTTAACAATGTCTTAAGTTGGTTCCATCGACATTTTCAGTTACTAGAACAATCTTTTCTCTAATATTTAGAACTCAATGCTATTTATTCTTTTAAAAACTTGAATCTCACATTTGACTCAAAGTTCTTATCCTCTCTTAGGCCTTTCCTCAACCCCAAGCAAGATTTAGTGTTCAAAGTGGAGAGGGGGTGTGGTTTGTCTTTGAGACACATCTTTTTCTTCCTTCTATAGACATTTGCTACTCTAGATTTGGGGACAGAATGGGAATGGGGAGCCAACATTCTCCTAATGTGGGTTACTCCATGATATTGGTGGTCAGGGTCCCTGCTTTCCTTCTAGTTTCGGCTGGTTCTATTTGGTTCTGGCAGCTTCTACACAAGTACATACATGTGAAGTCTCACACTGGACCTCTTTGTGTCTGAAATCCTCCCAGTCTCCCAGGGCTCTTCCAAGGGGCAACTTATCTTCTTCAACCTCTTCATGACATATTTTCAAACATCAGGAGACATCATGATCTTTCCCGTCATGAGGGAGGAGAACTGAAAAGAAAAGTGTCAGGAAGGAAAAACCTTTCCTTCATCTGCTTAGGTTTAACAGGATAAAAGACATATAATTTTTATGAATATTTATATACACAGGAGTTCACAGAAAAGAAATGAAATTCAGAGAATTAGATTTGTGGAGTTATAGATCCTTTCAACAAAGGAAAGTGGGTTTAGTCTTCAAGAGATGATAAATTGTAGGGAAATGACTAACAAATATGTGGGGTAACTAGTGCAAGGTAAGGACTATTTTAGTAATATGGATTTATGCACACTCATCTTGGCATCTTGATGCCCACTCCCCATCTGCTCTTTTTGCCCTGATTGGAGGGCAGGAAGCAAAGGGAAGTTTATGTCCTGCTTTTAGGCAGATAAGAAGGCAGAGAATTCTTCCTGCATCTCTTGATTCTTAGTTGCCTTTAGCTCAACGTAATCCTTATGCCAAAGTGGCATGTTTTGGAGGAGGGCATACTGCGATACCCTTCAAAAGCATACTATATTTTTAGCAACAAAAGAAGTCTCTAGATTCTTCAGCTAAGTAAATATGAAAAAGAAGAGAGTGTTACTCTCCCCTTTTTGAGACACCTTCAATTTTCGTGACAGTTTTATTAAAGTTGATTCACTTGTCTGCATGATGGAAAAGCACCACTATTTCCTCCTCCAAGGGCAAGGGAGAAAGGAACCTCCATCCATAAATTGTGAGTATTCTTCCTCCCTCAAGTTCCAGGATGGAGGGAGGAAATGGGATGTGGAGCAGTGGAAGGGAGATGATAACTAGTGGTAGTGGTACAAATGTCACTTAATAAGCTCTGACAGCTGTTAATGGCTTAGGAATACTTAGTGCCTTGTGTCTTAAGCTTTGGGCTTCAGCCACAATTCTGAGACAACAGGAAAGGTCATACTGCATATTCTCTTATCATGCAGTGGATTTTAAAATCAGCCTTGTATTTATGCCTTAACATTTTTAGTCATTTGGACATGTGTTCTAGAACAGTTTTGAAATCATTACAAGTAAAACCATTTGGCTTTTGATACTTGATATTTTATGGTTTCAAATTTGCTGTTTAAAAGCCAACCCTTGGGGTGAAAAACTATATTTCATCTGGATAGAGAAAGAGCATAAGCAACCAGTTTCTCACAGTGAGAGAATACCTGGGCTTCTTTGACCAGGCTCTTGGAGATGGAACCAGCCAATAACTAAGAATAAGGGTAGTCAGTTAACATGAGAGGAGGGCCCAGTGCAGGTCAAGTTCTACCTGAATATCTGAGGATTGCCCCTTGAATAATAAGTATTTATATTTGAAAGAATCAACACTAACATAGTGGTTAAAAGTATGCACTTAAGGGTCAAATGCCTAAGCTGATAGTCCGTCTCAAACCATGTTACCTCTATAAACTTAAACCAGTTGCTGAACTTTTTGAGCCTTTGTGTAATCATCTCTTAAATGGTATCTATGAAGGTAATACACGATGATGCAAATGCAAGGCTTGCACTTACTTAAAACAGTTGTTATTATTAAATTTAACTTTACATTCTAAAAGAATTAGAATAAATTATTTGAAAGGCTTTAGGAGGAAGGGGAGGCATAGGGAAGAAGAGGGAGGAGACATTTAAGGAAATATTTGACACACTAATTCATGATCAGTAATTTTACCTTTTACCGCACACACTGCCCATCCTCTGAGTGGCATCGTTCTCCACTGCTAGATTGTACTTCCCAATGTGATTTTATCTTTAGGCACCACACCATTTTTGATATAATATTCCTTTTTGTAAAATCACATTACCATATGAAATTGATCCAGAATGCTTTGTCCAAAGGAATTACTGAGACCTATTGCTTTTTGAAATGCATATCTCTGTGTGACATGCTGTAAATGATAAAATCAAAAAGATTTAGATCTTAAAATTTTACATAAAAACAAATTTAATACTAAGAAAAGCCTCCTATACAAAAATGTTTTTACCTCCAACCCACTATCGGTAACAGGCTAGAAAAAAGGGAAATCTTTCCACTGAAATGAAAATTGGAAAGCAAAATCATGTTTTCAAAAATTTTTAAAAAGGGATTTATTTAATTTTCAAATTCTTGTTATGGTGGCAAAGGTCTTTGATTTAAGGTTACTTTCTATGAGAAAGCAACTCCAAGAAAGTCATGTAGGCACTCGTTATACATTAAATTGTATTCCCTCAAAATTCATATGTTAAAGCCTTAATCCCCAATGTAACACTAGTAAGAGATGGGAATCTCATGAGAATGGGGCCCTCATGCTGGAATTAGTGCCCTTATGAGAAGAGAGACCAGAGAGCTTGCTCTCTCCTTTTCCTTCACAGCTGCCCACTGTAGTATATAAGAACACAGAGAGAAGACAGCCATCTGCAATCCAAGAAAAGAGTCCTCACTAGAAACTGGCTATGCAGGCAACTTGATCTTAGACTTCTAGCCTCCAGAACTGTGAGAAGTACATTTCTGCTGTTTAAGGGACTCAGGTATTTTGTTATGGCAGCCTAAGCAGACTAAAACAGCACTCCACAACTTTTATTATCAGCAAAAGTTTCTAAGTATGCTGAAACAAACGTGTGCGCTGTTATAGAAATAGGGTATATGACTTTGAGAGGAATCCATGGACATTTAGAAATATGTCCTAAAATGAAAAAAGAATTCTGGAATAATTTATGTTGATCTAAATATAAAAAAAAAGTTGTCATCTTCTTTTGACTCCTTTACTTAGGCACATGTAAATGTCACGCAGACCTGGAGAAACCTCCTTACATATGAGCACACAGGTAAGAGAGCAAGAAGAATTCCAATCTATAAAGATTGAGTCATAATTCATTTGGGCTGGCTGACAAATAATTTTTCCTTACTTCCATGAAAGATTGAACTAAAAAATACTATACTGACATGATAAAATTGAATAGTCAGGATAATGTCCTCTTTCATCAAAATGCCTGAGATTGCATGCTGAGCCAGTTACCGAGTACCTTAGGTTAATTCCATAACCTTTCTGGACTCCAGTGTCCTCATCTGTAAAAATGTGTGTGTTAATAGTAATACCTGCATCACTAACTTATGAGAATTTTAGAAAAATGCCTGGCTTATGGCAAACTCTCAATTAATGTTTAATGCCCTGGCCTATCTGAATATTAAATTCAGTTCATGAATTAACATTTATCCAGAAAACTAAGCATAGATTCCAAAAGACACTAGAAAAATTTAACAAATCATTTATTAAACTCGAAAATTTCAGGAGGCCTTTTACCAGTACAGTAAAACTTACCTGTACACCATGGAAACAATAAATTCAATGACATCATGTAATATGAACCATTTTTTATAGCACATATTTATTCACAATTTTGGATGAGAGTTGAAGAAGTTTAGAGAAAATTTTATAAATCAAATTTTATAAGTTGAGTCCATTTAGACAATGGAGCAATATGCATGTGTGCCTTTCCCTGTTGCTCCATTCACATACAGCTTTTGCAATGCCCCACAGGGACAAAATTCCAGGGAACAAATGATGAGTGGGAGTTCAGCAGGACTCAAAGTGAGGAAAGAATATGCATAGATGCCAACAGCCTCAGAGGCCATGCTTTCCATTCCAAACAGAACTTGCTTCAAACACAGAAGCAAGCAGTGGTGTTCTAAGAAACATCAGTGACTAAGGAACCTTTGTTAAATGGTGCATGGCTGCAGATCAAAGGGAAAAATTTAATCATTTAAGCAGATCTGATACAGAACTTAATGATTCTCCTATAAATTGGTAGTCTAATTTACTCCACATACTTATATGAAAAGTATATTCTGGTCTAATTTTAATACATTTTATACTATCTTATTCATTGTTTTGGCATTCTTTGAAATCATTTTCCCACTTTACTGCCAACAGCAGGAGTTACTATCTACTCTCTAGTCCAAGGACATCACTCCTGGGAGGTGGGAAATTACTTATCTTTCTCACAGCTGCTTATTGCACACACCCACACAATAGCCTTTGTCCTGCATCCTTTGCCTGCATCAGTTTCTCTCTGTCTCTCTTGGAATAGCATACATTTAGAGTGCAAAAGGAAAGGAAAACAGTATAGAGTCATTCTTTATAGCCCACGCATTGCTTGTTTTGTTAAGAAAATGTATGCTGTGTTTTCAAATAGTCCATCAGTTTGTCTGATTAGTTTTTACCTTGGCCTTATAGGGAAAAAGTTACATTTCAAAAATCCCAAAAGCCATATCCGTGTGTTCAAATTAACTCTTTGGGATGTGAGTGTTCTAGGAGATTTTATTTTCAAATTTTAAAACACATTTTGGTCATTAAAAATAATTTAAATTTTTTAATTACAAATATGCACATATATAACAATATCTTCCCTCCCTTAAACACAAGAGCCATTTCTAACTCTGAAACTCTCATTGGTATTTACAAAACAAAATAGGTAAAACATTTCCTTGTTAAATTCATGCCTTTGTTTTCAGTTTTGAACTAAACATTTTTTAGTGTTTTTAATTAAAAATAGAGACTTTCACAGAACGCACGCGCGCACGCGCACACACACATACACTATGCCAGCAATATAACCTTGTTGCTATAAAGTACCCTCCACTTTCTTGCTCTCCCTAGCCTAGCTCACATCATCATTCTGACTGAGGTAAAAAAAAAAAAAAAAAGAGGTCAAGGAAAGCCACGCTACTGAAGCTTCCAATTTTAAATATCCTCAGCCATTTCACAAGGGATTGGTTTAAGGCTAGTTCCATGATGCTCTGCATAGTAATTGAAAAATTCTGTGAAATTGTATCATTTGCCAAGAAACTCTGAGTTTCTCTAAACCTTTGAGTTTGCAGAAGCAGAACTGGAAGAATTACTGAACGATGAGAGGCCTGGAAATACAAATTTTTTCATAGGAGATTCTGAGGCCCTGCTAAGGGTGGAACTTCTTATCTTATTTTTGCCTCGAGTAATCCGTAGATTTTTCATAAATTGAAAGCAATAGGGATCCAAGTGGTTTATGCAGATATCATTTTATTCCAGGAATGACTCCAGTTGAAGTGTATGTAACAGTAGTAGTGACATAATTTGAGAACTGGTGAAGTTAACATAAATCCAACTCCTCCAAAATCCTTAGACCTGTTTGATAATGAGGTCTCAGTGAAAAGATTTGATATCACACTTCGCATTCACTGAGCCAGTATAGATTGATAACCAGCCTTCCCAAAGTTCTTGACAAAAGTGGCATCCTCTATTTAAAGAATTTGTCGACTAAGGAAGACACAAAGAATACGATTAAGCTCTCCTTCAGACAATGAAATTTGAATTGTACTTGGCTCTTTTCTGAGAATAATATGAACATTTCCCTTAGAACTAGTGTGTTTTCTCTTTATAGATGACATACGTAACCTTTCCTGATTCCCTTTTTCTTTGAAAACCAGGAAGCCTGGAACCAAATTTGCTGCTCAACTTTAGTAATTATGTAGAACACTGTGACCTGTCTGTTTCCAACCTTTCTGCCTTGTCCTGTGTTATTCTCTATTTTTCTTCCTTCAGATTTTAAAGATTATCCATTTTATTACATGAATTAGTCTAATATCTCATCGTGTCTGCTCAATATGGAAAGCATTTGATGATATTGGAATCATTTCTAAATACTGTTACATGATTAGCAAAATATTAGCAGAAATATTGAAAGGTTATCATGATGAGCCTTCCTGAGCCTCTTCGAAACAAAAGGAACTTAAAGGTAAACTCTTCAATCCGAAGGTGTCAGCATCACCTCCAGAGCTAACCTCATTTACAATTCACTCTAAATTCAAATTTCTCCAAATTGGGAACCAGCAGTGATGATCTTACTTGGTTACATGCAGGAGGCTGGGAGATGAGATGACAGTCACCCAGCTATACACAGGACAAAGCACCCAAATAACATTTGCAATTGTAGAAACATTGATTTGTGCCAGCTTTCCTATTTCCATTTCCTAGAGTAGCAGCTCTTATTTTTATTAAAGGATGTAATGTTTTACCTTATCATTGGGTAGGAAGAAACCTGGTGTATTTTCTAAATAACTGTGCTTATATGAAAGCCAGTACAACTTTTTCTAGAAATTTTTCAAAATTTGTTCAGAACAAAGATCTCTCAGACCCTCGTATTCAATATACATGCAAAGAAAGTAAAGTTTTTATTTATACTTAAAAGGAAAATTGTTCTCAAATATTTCTAAAGAGAAATTCACACTGGAATTTAAGAAAATGCTTTTATTCTCCTCTTGTGTAGTGATAATGTTACCAGAAGACCGATTAGGGAAGGCCAAAGGTTTATTCCTACTTGTTATTACAATAACACAGAAAATGTACACAGTAGAGAATTAGTCAGATAAACCTTCCAGAAGCCTAGAGTGATTTCATCACTGCCAATCCAAGGCTATATTTTACAAAGTCAAATCATCTAAATGAGAAAAATAAAACAAAACCAGCCATTTTAAAGCTTCATTGCAGCTAAAGGTAGTGTGATAAATGCAATGTTTACCCTTTGTCTTGTACCTTATCCTTAGGTACCTTATTCTATTTAGTGAAAGTTATTGTTAGAGCTAATATATTTTTTTAATATTAAGAATTTATTCAAGCAAAAGATGATTCTAATCAGACAGTGCCAAACCACAAATGGTTAGGAGCGCTCTACCTTATGATGGGAACCAGGGGAAGGACTTTTATAGAGGAAAGGAAAAAGCAAATAAAGGAAACCATTGATTGGCTACAGCTTAAAGCCTAGTTGGCTGCTTATGATTGGTTGTCCTTAGGTTTCAATTTCATAAGTTTGTTGCAATTACAAGCTTAGATTTTCAGTTGTTATGTAGGCCGCTTCAGTATTAGGGCCACATCAATCTAGTGGCCTCCTTGTTTAATTATTTAAACAACTTCTGATACCAAAGCCAAAATCTAGCCCACTTGGATTACAATATCTGACAGAAATTCCTATGCTTCAGATTTTAAGCTCCCCAAGGTGATTCTATTAAACACCCAGATTCAATATCCAACTTTATCTAAAAACAACTATTTAAATTATTTTTAAATTATAGATAATTGAAATCAAAAATCTCATTACAGAATGTGTAAAATAACCCAATGAATCAATCAATAATTTAATTTAAACATCACTCCTGGTAATAAGTAACCTCCTTTTTCTCCGGATATCTCCTTGTCCTGAAATTCACACAAGAACCTGAATTAGTGTTTTAATGGTAAAAACTGAGGCAAATTCTAAAAGATATTTTGTTATTAATTTTATTCAGGGTGATTTTTGAAAAATATTATACTCTTAGATTAATTTTAGAGAGAAATCTCACAATCAAATCGTTATTCTAAAATAAAGGATGGACCACATTCAACCTAAAAGACAGTTTTCACTTATAAAATATTTAAGGGAAGAGCCTATTTAAAAACATGATTTGTTCAGAATAAAAACATGAGAAAATTTAAATGAAAAGTAACTTGAATGAAGAAGCAATAATTTTGTTTTGCTCAAGAAAACTGGTATTTTTGAGGTGGGCGGGGGAAGCAATAAATAATAAACTATCTGTCATTAATCTGTTTCAAATGAGAAGTAAACAGGGTTTGCCATTTCCATGTTTGAATCTTCTGAAATCCAATTGATTTTTTAATTCATTTGGTAATAGACAATGTTATAAGTATATACAAAATGCCTGAAGATGCAGGGATTGGAAATTAACTCTTGTTTATATTGTATGTCAACTTAATTTAGATTTTAAAAAAGAATAGAGGTACAAAAACATTAAATGACTCATTTAAAGTCATCCAGTAAATTCACTTTGTAGGTGAGGGAGAAATAAAATCTAAGTTTACTAATTTAGCATTACAATATTGACATTATATCAGTATCCCAGAATCCCAGTAGTTTACACAATAACCTTTTTTTTCCCATAAATGCATCTTAGTTGATATAAATTATAATTCAAGACTCTGCCAGAGTTTCAAATACCTCTTAAAAGAAGAAAACGCATGCCTTTTTAATAGTTTGCTCTTTGAGATTCTAAAATGAATGGTGAGATTTAGTCTTTTGACATTGGTGAATGGGGAAGAGTATCATATTTGATAAACTGAACAAAATTTTTAAGAACTATTCATGTAGTGTTCCAGAATATGCCTTTTTGAGCCATCTGCTATGTCTGTCATCAAACCAGTTGCATAAACCAGCACCTAGTCTTTCTAAAAATTACCTATTTTGCATCCATGAATCAATCATATTGCTGACCTCATGAAGTGATTGATAACTCTAATCCCACTATCAAAATTAGAGTGTTCTGACACAGCAAGATTAATGAGTGCTGATTAGGAATGGGTCGTGTAGGAAAAAATGAACTGCTTATTTTCATGAGAATGGTAGCCTCAAACTGGAATTTCTATAGTAATTTCATTTTCTCTCTTTGTTACTGCAGATATATATTTTAAGATTGTTGAAAAGCAAAACCTAATATTATTTATATAATAAATGGGCAAATATGTATAGCTGACACTCCTAATCACAAACAGTTTAGCTGGTATCTGCCTCAAAAAGACTGACACTTGATATTTTTTTATAGCGTAATTCCCAAGTGAGCCTTACCAATTGCCAATATTATATTATTATTTCCCAGACTATGCCAGTCAAGAAGTCGATATTCCAGGAGGACTTAGTCTCAGTTTATTAAAATGATTTACCCTTAAAAGAATGCTCAGTGTCATGCCTTTCTCTAGGCTGAGAAGTACACCCAATGTCCAGATTTTATCCTTCTCTTTTCCAGAGATGAGAAATTATGTCCATGTAAGACACCTAGATGAACCCACACTAATTATTATTAGACTCTGAGACTCTTCCTGGTCTCCATATTGTTGTTCTGTTAAATCCTACTCCCTGGTCTCTTGTCCTAATTGCACCACCATCTCCAGATCTCTTCTCCAACTCCTCAGGAGCGTTCCCATGACACCTGTGACACTGATGTCACCATCCCTTGACTCCAACATTAGTTTCATCCTCTGAATTTATTGTACTTTCTTTCCTCATATTTAATGTGAACTCGCTTCACATTCTCCAGTCTTCATATACAAACAAAAATATCTCTATAATTTTTTAAGTATGCAACTCACTGAGAGACAACTTTAAAAATAATAAATAAAATCTAGAGAGCAAAATAATGTGCCAAAAGCAACAGATGGTCAAATAATATAGCACATATAAAATATCTGGGTAAAAACCAGTTTGCTGAGTGGAGTAGAAAAGGCCAAATACACTTTGTAAACCAAACAAGATATACATTTTTCAGAGAATATTCCATTAAAATAGATAGATACCAAACCTATAGTGATTTAAAACAGTTATTTGACTCCTATAAAACAGTTATTTGACTTTTATAAAAATTGAATTCCCCCCACCATGCTGTCTTTTAATGAATAATGTAAACCAAAACATTTTAACTGGTGCACTACTCATTGTGACCTTCTGTAATTAGCTCACATGTGGCTCTTGTGTAATTACTAAAGAAAATGAAGAAATCTTAAGGTTAACAATGATTTAGAATGTTTTATCTTTGTTCTCCCAATGTGTATGCATATACTCACATGCACACATAAACTTTAAAATCACTCTGGGGATAATAACCAGAGTCATGTAAGTTTATATACTTTATGGGGCCAGGGGTCAGAGCAGTATATACAGAAATTGCATAAGAAAACTGCAGATGTCTCTTTATTCTTATGTAGCAGGGATGTTAAGGCAAAAAACACTCCTTCAGATCAATCTGGTGTTATACTTTTGAAGAGAAAATAATACAAGGACATCAACCTAAAATTGGAAATATTGTAGAAAACATGCCTAAGAACATGAGGCAGAGTTAAATGAATTCCTAAGCCAAGGAAGAAGACTGAGTTGTTAGAGACAGCTACTGATGATCCTCTGAGCAATGCTGCTGAGATATTTGCTCTGACAGCTGTTGAGTTCATCGTTTCTCAAACATAACTTAACAACAAAGGTTATCTTCCTGGTCATGACTATATGTTATAAATTTAGACAGACCTCGGTTCAAATCTTGACCACTTAAAGACCACGCAAGCTCTGTGACTTTGAGTAAGTTGCCTGATACTCCAAGCCTTAATTTCCTCTGAAAAATAGAGATAATAATACCTTCCTCATAATGACTGTTAAACATAAAGCCCCTAGCTCTGGTGTTTGGCACAGAATAAATGCTCAACACATCTTAGCTAAAATAATAAACATTAATAACATTAATAACCTGATGTTTAGAAGAATTCTATTTGTTTCTCACCGGGTTTCCTTTGGTACTCAAATGACCTGTCCATCCCAGATGTTCATGAGTTGGCTTGGGGGAGGGTGAGGTGGGAGATCCATTGAACTGCAAGCTTCCTGAGCAACCTCCATCTGGTTATCAAACTCTTAACTGTTTGAATACAATCTGAGTTCAGGCAATTAATTATGGAAACATCGCTCTATATTTCTACAATCTCTGCAATGTCTTTTGTGTGTCTAGCAATTTGAGAGAGACAAAAAGACTTTGCCTAAGAGATTGTAGGCTGAATTCAGGAAACAGGCTAAGGCAAGTGGCATTATCCCACCTAGAATAGGAACTACAGTAAAAAATAGACATAAATCTACTGCAGGACAAGAGGCTATGAACCAGGATGTGGTTAAGTTAGGAAATCTATAAAAAGTTAACTATGTAGCATGACTTAGTGACTGGTTGAATAGCAACATGGAACTGAAATCAAGTTCTAGAAAGAAGGCAGTGAAATGGGTTGGGTAGTTGTGATGATGAATTTTGTCAACTTGACTGGGCCAAGGGATGTCCAGATAGCCAGTTAAACATTATTTTTGGGGTGTCTGTGAGAGTGTTTTCAGAAGATTAGCATTTAAATTGGTGAACTGAGTAAAGCAGAGGGCCCTCTCTGATGTGGGTGGGCCCCCTCCAGTCTTTCAAGGGCCTGAATAGAACACAAAGGTAGAGGAAGATTGAATTCCCTCTCTGTCTGATTGATTTGGAACGTTTAACTTCTTCTGTCCTTGGCAAGCATGGTTCTCAGGCCTTCTAACTCAAATTGGAATCTACACCATCAGCCTTCATGCTCTCAGGCCTTTGAACTACACCATCTGCGTTCCTGGGTCTCCAGCTTGTAGATGTGACTTCTCAGCTTCCAAAATCACCTGAGCCGATACCTTATACTTATAATAAATCTCTTTATATATATATTATATAATATGTGTTTTGTATAACTATATAATATATATAATTTCTTATGGTTCTGTCTCTCTAAAGAACCCTGACCGACACCAAAATGTAATATTTTCCCTTGTACCCTGTGTTAAAAGATGCAGTTTTGTAGCTCTCCAAGTTCTACAGCAGAAGAAATAGGTTTTGATGACCTCCTAGGGTAGAAAAACCATGTTAATGATCTGTACCAACATAAGAAAATGGGATGTTAACTCTAAACTTATAGTTGACCTGCCTCCCACAATGAGTCCACTATGAAAGTGGGCACTAACACGTATTTTCTCTATCACCCCTCTGGATAGGAGTCAATTGTGGAATTACAGAGAAAAAAAAATTTTAGAGTTAGCTCATTAACACTAGAAGCATAACAACTACATTGGAAAAAACAGAAATGAGAAATAGGAAGCCTGTTCCAATAAGAAGGAGCCAAGCCCAGTAAAGATCAGCACCTCCAGTTCATCGAGATCTAGCCTGGGATCTCTGCAAGGCTCAGCAAGCAACAGGCTGCAGGTCTACTGATTTTCTTAAGAGTGTAACAACACACAAAGGATCCTTTTGGCAACTTCATAACCATGGCATCTACTCTTCCGTCAGTCTAACGTTATCTTTTAAATATTTTCTATGGAGACCAAAATATGAATATGACTTAAACTACATTAAAACTTAGTGACTTATTTCTTAATACTCAGCTATTTTCAATAACAGAGCAAGCTACTTGTTATGACCTGTAACTCACTTTTGTAGATATTGCCTGTAAAACACATCCTTGAAACTTAATGACTAAATTTTGATATTTATTGCCTAAAAAGCACTTGTAGTTTTCCTCTTGGCTTCTGCAACCTATTACCACGTCTTCAATGCACCTGATACATGAAGAAGGATTTCTGAAGACATTCACAATTTTATCAAGGTAGACAATAAGGAAATATCCAAAGGACTTATTCAAAAGGATGCTAGAATTATCAAAGTAGGAAACATCTTTGCACACAATCTTTGGGCTCCTGTCTTGAAAACCAACTGCTTTTTGGATGCTGTAGCTTAAAAGAGATCAGCCAGAGTGCTTCAATGACATATCAGTGAACACGAGATCCAATACAGCAAAGATAATGAGTATTTTTTATTCAACATCCCCAGTTGCTCATTATGTTAAAGTTTCACTTTTTCCTATTCCCCTTTAATTTAGTGGGATAGGATATATCCTTGCCTTGCTCCATCTCATTATTTTTAAACCATTAATTTATCACCTTTCTTCCAGTTGTCTTCATTTGAATTTCAAATTTACTGTTTTCTCCAAATCATCAACTGAACTCCAAGAATTATTTTGACTTTGTAGGGTAATCTAACAACTGATTGAAATTTCTCTTGTTCTCGCACCTGAGAGTCATTTTAGGTTATCTTAGTACATCCAAACTTCCCCGACAATTAAGGGAATTAAAATCCTACTTTAATCTTTTCTCTCGAGCATTTTCACTTTTTCATTGACTCCTTTTCTGAGACTTGTAAAGAAGCAAAGATTTTTTTTCAGCCTGCAAATCTCATTTTGTGGGGTCCCTGGATACACCAGAAACTAGCCAGAAATAAGCCTCATTAGGCAGAGGCTTCCAAACAGTTTTGATGGTGACCTCATTATAGCTTTCTCAGACAGTGTGAAAATTATTTTGTCCTCTACTCTTTCATGTTCATTGCTTGGGCGCGCGCGCGTATATGTGTGTGTGTGTGTGTGTGTCACGGGGCGGGGTGATGAAAATTTAACTGGCAAAAGACAAAGTAACAGGAGAAAACACAATTTGTATTAATATTTAATATGCATAAGACTTTATAGAAAGTAATTGAAACTCAAAGAAGTGCTTAGGCTCGGGTTTATATATGCCATTTTAACAAAAGAAAGAGGGTTTGGGTTTTGAGCAACAACAAATTGAGGCAAAGTGACAAGGAAATATATGGGGTAACTAATGGAAGATAAAGGTTATTTTAGTAAGGTTTGTTTATGCAGACTTTCCTCATGGCCAACTTGCCATTTCTAGAGATAAAAGTTTCTCTCTTCTTCCTGGAACAGGAGAAGGGGATATCTTCACAAAGGGAAATTTATGCCCTGCATTTAGGCAAAAAAAGGGAAGGAAGAGATCTCTTCCTGTATCTGTTGATTCTCAGTTGTCTTTAGCTCAAAATAATCCTTATGCCAAAGTAGCATATTTGGGGGTGGCATATCCTGATCCCCTTCAGTTTCTTCATATTTGATTTTGAAAAATGCAATTTTATATACCATGTTGGTTTGCCCACATTTCCCACTCTGAGTGAAGTAGTTTTAGTGTGTACCAGGGTATAACTTTTCTGACCTATGTACAGTGTCGTTAAGTGATATGGCCATCATGCCATTATATATTTGTCATTCTATGTATTAAATTCGTGGCTGAGGCAGTTTTTAATTCTAAAATTCAAATGGTAAATATTTAGAATATGCTTGATTAAGATAATCATTCAAAGTTCCCGAAGTTTAATGTAGTGTATATCCTAATTTGTCAGGTGTATTTCCAAGCTTTATATCTCTATTCAGTTATATTATGCTTTTGTAGATAAACTGTTTACTATATTTCTAATTGAAAACTTACCTTCACAAATTAAAAAAAAATACTTAATTATTATAAAAGAATACTGAGAAACCAGGAGGCCCCAGCAAACACATGATACACATTCATAGCCCTGATAAGTAGAAAGTAAAATAAACTTGAAAGTGATAAATGCTTTTTCAGGCAATGGAAGAAAAAATTCCATTCATGAGTGAAATTCAAAATGAGTGTTTAATAACTGAGACATGTATTAGTCCAGAGCTGTCTCTTGGTACATGATTAACCTAATTTGACATACAAATACCAAAAAGATCAAAATGGGAAAAGAACTTACAAAGGATACTAAACACAACTTCATTTGTTCAACACTCGAAAATATGTATTAAACATCTGTTATGTTCTAGACATTGTAGTAGGCACTAGAAACATAATATTATGCAAGATAGACACAATTTTAATTATCCAATATAACAGGCTAACAGAGGAGAGTTATACTAAAAAGCGAGATACTGTTAAAATAGGAGTAGCTCATGCTAATGTGGAAATACTAAGAAAGAGTGCCTAATCTCATCTACAGGATTCTTTCCTATCTTCCTAAAGGAAAACTGTCTAGGAGATAAATAAGGATTAGTCAGAGCAAATGAAGAAGGGAAGTATGTCCCAGGCAGAAATAAAAAGAGTCAGAGAGACTAGTTAGTAAGCTATTGGAATAATTCAGATGATGACCCTAGCTAAAATGGTGACAGTGGTGCTTAAGAAGTAGAATGAATTTGAGAAATATATATGGGATAGATCTGACAGAAATTAATGATTGGTGAAATCTGAGGGAATAAAGAAATGAAGAGCCAAGAGTGACTCCTGGATACCCTGGCTTGAGCAAATATGATGGTTCCAATCGATGAGGCTGGGAACACATGAGGAAGAGTAGATTCAGGAGGAAAGAAGGTGATGCAGCTCCATACCTGCTGACATTTAGGATGTCTGTGAGTCTACCATCGGCTACATCCACTAGGCAAGAAAGGATCTCAAAAGAGCATCTCAGCTGGGGATACCAAATAGATGGTAACTGAAACTGGGATGAGGAGATTTCCCTGGGACTCCAAAAAAAAGAGGTGAATAAAGCCTAGCACCTGGAGAATGAGGGAGGCTTAACCCATTCAGAAACATTTGCATTTTAAAGAGATACAGGCTGGGATAGCTGGTTGGATAGGAAATGAGTTCAGTTTCGTACTTACAAAGTTTGAGGAAACTGAACAATTAAAAAAGAAGCTAGGTTAGAATCAGGTTCTAGCAAGTATCTCCCAGCTTCAGTAAATGTGAAGGAGTAATAAAGGTCAAAAATGGAGAAGTAACCACAAGTATTTGTCTTTGCTATTTATCAAGATCCTTTAAAATTATTATAAAGGAATAAAATAGGTATAAACTCACTATAAACCTTGTAGCAGGAAGATGCGCAGTTCCAGGAAGAAGCTATCTAAGAAAAATATTTGTAGACTTAATATTATTCTTGAGAAGTTACTGGGAACTTTAGATGTAATAAAAAGAGTCAGTGCAATAAATTAGAAACATTTGTAAAATCTTCAGAAAAAAAACAAAGATGCCTAAGAAGGGAACTATAATCATGGCATACTGTTAGAACAAAAGCAGTTACATAGCTAAAACAAAGTAAACAGTATTTGCTGATTTTCAAATTTCCAAATTAATCACAAAATAAAACGCAGAAGAATTAATTATGATTACTAAATAAAATTTATGTCTTATCAACCCTCACAATTTAAAGTGAAAGTAAAATGCCAGAAATTTGGTGAAAGGAAGAAAGGGTGAAGGAAAGTCATATTATAATGTGGAGAGTAAAGATTTGCCTATAGTACAGAACAAGAATTAAAAATAAATATATTTGAATTTATCATGAGGAACAAAAGTGGAATAATAACTATATTGACATTAGAAAAAATGAGTAAATTATGTAAGTGAGCTAAATTTTGTCTGTTATAGAAGAAAGTAAATAAATGATGTAAAATTAACCAATCATTAATGATATGTGTATACTATATACAATAAACTGAAATTGCAAGAAGAAACAGCTAAAAAGTAGCTTCCTCAGGAGAGGAAGGAATAGAGAATGCAAAGAGGTGTGACTTTTCACTATGAATCCTTAACTACTCTTTGATTATTAACCACACACATGTTTTATTTGTGATGAAAATTTTTTTTAAAATTTTAAAGTATGAGGGCTGTAAAAATTTTACTTCCAACTTACTTTTTTCTAACTTTTTTTCCCATTTCTCATTGCTCACTTTGGCGTGCCTCTCGCCCCCATCCCCCTCTCTCTCTACCTAGCTGCAATCAAATTTTACTAACAGAAACTCATCAGATTCTGTTTTCTTAGGAGCACTACATTGTGCTGGGGACAATTAAATCCAGCTGAAATACCATTTAGTTGCCAAAAGCATTTGTCTGGTCTTCTTGCTTATAACTGCAAAAATTCACACACACCACCACCACCACCACACCACCCACTGTAACAACACATTAGCAAGACCTCCTGCCATTTGACCTTAGGCTTAGCTTAGATTTATAGCTTTTAAACTCCCTGCTACTTCTCAGCTACTATGAGGCTGGTCCTGGAATTCAGTTCTGTATAGCCCTCTTTCCCTACTTTAGTCATGCTCTCTTCTGCTGACTTAATACCCCACTGCACACTGTTGGTCTGCCCCCAATCCTCAGATTCTGCTAAGTTCACACATAGGTCACTATGTGACCTGTTGACTTTTTCCTCATCTATCAGAATCTTATACATCCTTTAAAACTCATATCAAATATCAATTCCTCACAATTTCCTCTCTGTGCTCTACAGAACTTTGCTTCCTATCTACAAAAGCAGAGGTCACCATGACTTGTATTACAAATTTATTATAAAATTATTATTGATGTATATTTTTATACTTGAAGGCCAGAACTATATATTGCTCATCACTTATCTAACATAGTAAATGGAATAATTCAATGCATATGATGCTCATTAGATGACTGTTTGACTGCATTTATTTTGGCGAGTCAATTTTCATAGATTTCATGCATTGGGCAATGACAGGTTATTTTATGTCGATTTTTTTGGGGAGGAGCTCTTTCATTTTTTTCACAAGCATTTACTGCATGTTAAATAGTTATAATACTGTGGCTCTTACCAAAATTAAAGGAGGCTTATAAAATAGCAACATATGTAATGAGGTTAATAAAATGGAAACTGAAAATTTAAGTGTAGAAAGGAATCATATCTGAAAAATATATTTTCTGTGATTGAAACTTTGTTGGGTGTTTTGTTTTTGTTTTGGGGGGGGGTTTGTTTTGTTTTGTTTTTGCTTTCCAACATCCAGAGAACAAAAAGGGAAGTACTCATGAATATCGGTCTGCATCTCTAGAGATATTCTAATTTTAAAGTCTTTGAAGACTAGACAGATTTCCTAGAGAACATAAACAGAATGCGGGACATATCAAAAGGTCTAACATATGGGTAATTGTGATCCCAGAAATAGAAAAAGAAGCAGAAAAAAATATTTGGTAAAATTATGAACAAATAATTCCCAAATTTTATGGGCGACATAAATTAAGAGATCCAAGAAGCTCAGAAAACTCTAAGCAGGATAAATTCAAATAAATACGTCTAGGCATACCATAGTCAAACTGCAAAACCCAAAAGTAAAGAGAAAATGTCCCCATTTAACTCTGAAGTTATTTCATTTAGTATAATGCTCTTAAGATCCTTCCATGCAGTCACAAATGACAAGATTCCCTTTTTATGGCTGAATAATATTCCGTTATATATATCATATTTTCTTTAATCACTAATCAATGGATATTGAGATTGCTTCCATATCTTGGCTATTTTAACTAATGCTGCAATAAATATGGGGTTGCATATATCTTTTCAAGTCAGTGTTTTCATTTTCTTCAGTAAGCACCCAGAAGTAGATCATATAGTTCCATTTTTAATTTTTTTAGGAACTTTCATACTGTTTTCCATAGTGGCTACACTAATTAACATTCCCATCAACAGTGTACAAGAGTTCCTTTTTCTTCACACCCTTACCAACACTCATTGTCTCTTGTCTTCTCAATAGCCATTCTAACACGTGTGAGGTGATATCTCATTGTGGCTTTGATTTGCATTTCCCTGATGATAAGTGATGCTGAGCACCTTTTTTATTCACCTGTTAGCCATGTGTTTGTCTTCTTTGGAACAACGCCTATTCAGATCATTTGCCCATTTTTTAATTGGATTATTTGGAGGTTTTTTGCTTTTGAGTCTTATGAGTTCTTAATATATTTCCGATAGTAACCCCTTACAGATAGATGATTTGCAAATATTTTCTCCCATTCATTAGGGCGCCTTTTTATTTGGTTAATGGTTTCCTTTGCTGTGCAGAAATTTTTTAGTTTGATGTAGTTGCACTTGTTTATTTTTGCTTTTGTTCCCTTTACTTTTGTTGTCAAATCTGAAAAATCACCAAGACCAATGTCAAGGAGCTTACTGTTTATATTTTATGGTTTCAGGGCTTATGTCCAAGTCTTTATCCATTGTGAATTAATTTTTGTGTGTGGTGTAAGATAGAATCCAGTTTTATTTTTTTTTGCATGTGTCTGTCCGTTTTTCTTAACACTGTTTATTGAAGAGACTGTCCTTTCACCTTATACATTCTTGGTTCCCTTGTCATAAATGAATTGACCACATCTGTATGAGCTTATTTCTGGGCTCTCTATTCTGTTCTATTGATCTTTGTGTCTGTTTTAGTGCCAATATCATACTGTTTTAATTACCATAGCTTTGTAATACAGTTTGAAATCAGGGAGCACAATTTGTTCTTCTTTCTCAAGATTTCTTTTGCTATTTAGGGTCATAACTTTTTTAAGCAAGAGAGTGATATGAAAAAACTAACATTTAGGAATAACCACTTAGCCTGCAATGTAGAGAATAGATTGAAGAAGTCAAGACTACAGGAAGGGAGACTAACTTGGAGGATGCCATAATTGCCCACATAATGGATGAGAGTACCTTCAATAAGGAATAGACAGTGGGGTAAAGAGAAGTTGATAGATTCCATATATGGTTAGGACATAAAACTGACAATTTGGACAAAGGAGAGAGGAGTCAGATACTCATTTCCAGCATCAGTAGGTGGATGATGGTACCATTTCCAATGTTTTACAGAATCAGAACAGGCCGACATAGTATATGGTCTTCTTACTTCAGAACATGTTGACTTTTAGGTGCTGTGGACATAGAAATGAGAATACTTAGTTGGCTGTTAGAAATAAGTCTGTGAAACTTAGGAGGAAGACAGGACTTGAAGACAAAATTTTGGGAGTCATCTGCACATGGAACAAGCTTTTAGCTATAGGAAGAGATGACCTCACATAAAGAAGAGCCTTGCATTGGACCTTAAGGAACACCAACCTTCAAAAAATAGGTGAAGGAAAAGAATTTTTCAAAAAGACTACGAATAAGAAGCTAGAAAGACAGAGACAGGAGCATGGGTGTCACAGAATGTAAAAAAAAAAAAAAGATGCAGCAAAAGATGGGGAGGGAATCAACACAGCCAGCACAGTTCAATGATTTAGAGGGTTTGGGAGGTTAATAAAGACTGCAGTGGTCTGAAGAATGAGTTGAGGATGGATGTTTGAAATAACCACTAAGGAGAATATAAGAGCAAGTTGACTTGGGAAAATAGAAAAATTGGTATTTGAGTATCCATGTGAGGTTGGACACTATGGGTTTATAGTAGTGCAAATCTACATAGTTATGCAATACTCTCCAGGAACACAGAATAGCAGAGACATGATCAAAATAGTTCATAGTTAGATTGATCCGAGCTTGTGGTTTTTTCCAGCAGGAGGTTCACATGGTTAAAGATTGGCAAGGAAATGTTAGCCAAGAAATCTAAACTGAATACAGAAAAAAGTGAAGAAGGTAAAATTGGAAATATCAAGGATATAGATATTTAGTTATTAATAATAATCAGAACAATACTGGCTGCTGTTACAAACACCAATATTCAAATGGTGTGATATAGTAACTCACTGACTTGAGTGTTCCTGATTAGGATAGATGAGGAATTCTGCTCTAACATTCAGGGACATACGTTAATGGATGACCTATTAATATATTCAACATATGCTTTCTAAGTTCACTCCTGGCCATGATATTCAGTCAATAGGCTGGAAAAAGTACATTTGCTTCTAAACCACCTGGACTCAGAATTATTACACATCCCTTATACTCAGGGTCCTTGGCAAGAATTAGTGCCCCCACATAAATGCAGGATAAGCTAAGAGAGCTGATAACCGGGCTGGACAGCCACTTAGATCCGAAGCACCACATTAAAGCAGAATATGAATCTTTTGTGCATAGTTAGCTGTCTCAGCTGCAAAGTTTCTATAAGGTTGAAGAGTATAGACTGGAACTGTCTCCATAAAGTCTCTAGAAGAATTTGTGGATTGGTCTCAAGTGGGATGTTTGTTTTTAGTCAGAGGTGGAATAATTCTTTGTGATGTCCCAGATATACCCACAGAAGTCCAGATAAACTAAAGTAGAAAGGAAGGTCAGTGAAGTCAAGAAACTTCTAGAAAATGGCATGGGTTATTTCTGCAAACCTGAAGGTCACCAGGATAATGGCAAGACTAAGAGTAGAGAAAAAGACAGTAAGTTCGTTGCTTAGTCTTCCATGGATGAGAGGAAGTTACTGACAGGCAAAGAACAGCAACACAGAGGGGGAGAGAGGTATGGCTAATAGAATGCACTTCAGAAGGGCAAAGATAAGATTTAATTGGGAGGTATTACAGTCAGCAAATGGCAGTAGAAAAAAATAAAAATAAGCTAAAAGGTTGTCTTCCAATATCTCCTTGAGGTAAGAGAGTATGTAGGCAATTTTTAGGTTGCTGCAAGGGAACAGTAACCACAAAATGAGAGCCAGTTTCTGTGATGAAAAGAGGAAAGAAAAGTATATTCATTAAAAAAGTAAAACATTGATGACAGCTAGCAATCAAGTAATATATAACCCCCACACTGAAACTATGGGATTTAATTCACTGATTTGTTTATATTTTGCTGGATATTAATCAACAAAGTGTTCAAGATGTGAATACTCAAGCATAGTTAATGCAAATCTATACAAATTTACACGAAAGATGTAATTTTAATTGGCATGCGTCATAACAACTTGGACAAGTCACTTTTCGAGCCTTGGATATGACATCTATAAAACATAAATAACTACAACTAACACACCGAAGTTAGAAAGGTGGCTCAGACTCTGCCCTGGGTTTTTTTCCACAGCTGATGTCTATAGTTCTACATAATTACAGCTAAGAAAAATGAAAAAAAATTTCACTTGAAACCCAAACAGTGAAATCTTGTAAGCCTTAGAACTCTCAACTCAGACACATCACACTTCCACATAGTAAACATAAATAATGCCACTTATAACAAAATTTAAACATTCTGACTTTTGATAGAAGAATCCAAACAATCAAAAAGAATATTTTATGTAGAGAATAATATCCAAAACAATTATTTGCCTTCTTTTTCTTTCCTGGAACTCTGCATTCAAATGCAATCTTACAGAGAAGACAAATAGTAAAACGAATGAGACCAAAACTACTCCTTTAGAAATGAGAGGTAGAAGCCTGGATTTCATCCCACTTGAGGGAAAATCAGAGCACAGCTCCTTCCTGAAGGGGGCTTCTCAGAGCACAGCTGAAGGCAAAAGCACAAGGGGAAGGATCACAGGAACAGGTCTTCTCAGCAGCCATTCTTTGAAGTGCTGTTAAGACTTCCCTGAAACAAAAAATTACTGATCTGCATATAATCAACCCTTAATCAACTATTTATGATTGGTCTCACTTTTTTCTACCCATCTCAATGCCAGGCATGTTGATGCCTGATCGTATATTTTTTTCAGCATTTTTATTACATTCCGTATTGTATAAGCAGCATTCCTTCAGTACCTTCTACCATCAGATCTCCAATTTTTTTGAGGACAAAGAATATATAATTGTTGAATTGACTAAATTATCAGGACACAACATCTAGTTCTGAATTAAACATTAACACGTATGAGGAAAATATTAAAAGGATTCCAAAGATAGAAAATAGATGAAATATATGGAAATTAAGAGGCATGAACGTGTTTAACTGTTCAATGAAAAGGCAGTGAGAAAATGAATAATCATCTTCAGGTTAGGGGAAAAAAACTTTAGTGATTAATAACTTTTTAACCTTTGCATTTTCATGAGGGATTTAAGTCAGGAAAGAAGGAGACACTTCCTTCTTAATGAGAACTGGCTGCAGCCCTAGTGCTACCCAAAGTCCCAAGTCAACAGGCTCTTTCATTTTTCTGGATGGCTTCTCCAAGCGTTTGCCACATTCAGGATTTCCATGCCACGCCACTCTGATAATATCTGAAAAAGAGATGGAAAGGCATAGATAATGGCAATAAGAGTAGGATTACAGAGCAGATGTGGCACTGGAAATGAGGAAAAAATGATTGATATAGCAGCTCCTTGGGAAGGGCATGTGTGGCTGCCGGACAGCTCAGTAGATGGTGCTGTTCTTCACCAAGATAGAACATAGAGGAGGAGGCAGATGGTGGAGAGGTAAGGAAGGAATAATGACGAATAAGGGAATAAATGCACTCTTTTCCTGCTGAACATACGGAATCGAGGTGTCTTTGGGACATGCAGTGGAACTGTCTAGAAGGCAATCAGATATACAGGGTTGAAGCTGAGCTCAGGACACAGATTTCAGAATTCTTGGTGTGGCTTATGCCATAGGTACATAAGTGTGGTTGAAATCGGCCAGGAAGAACAGGCAAAGAAGGGATCTTGACTTGCAGTCCAGGCACCCCTATAGTTTCCATGAGTAGTCTTCAGCAGGTTCTTTTAATCCCCTAAAAATATAAGATTTTGTGAACACTTTTTTTTGTTTTGTTTTGTTTTGTTTTTTAAATTAAAAATGATTGGGCCGACATTGTGAGCATGTTTATTTTATCTGGTCTACATCTCTTAAGAGTCTCAAAAATTCATTACCCAAAAAAGTTTTGAACCAGAGGTCTAGACTGAGAAATGAAAATATCTAGAATACACGCCTGAAGATCATAATCTTCACATACATAAAGAGCATTAGGAGCCTGAGAAGGAGCCAACAACAAGAGAATCAGAGTAGAAAGATGCAGGGCTGGTTCTAAGAGAAAAAAAGACTTGAAGTACGCAAAGGCCACTTCCTACCATTCAGGGTGCAGCTCTAATGCCGACCCTCACAAGGCCTCTGTGACCCCTTCCCTCAAGCACATGTGTTTATTGCATGTCTTCACCACTAAAAATCAAGATCCCCATGGAGAAGAAACCTGAGTTCCCAGTACCTGTAATACAAGAAAAATCACATAATTGTTGATTGATTATTTGACTAACTGGTATTGGAGACCATTTAATATTTTTTAAATTTAATTTTTATCTTTCCTTGTTCCAAAAATAGATTCCAATGACTCATAAACATATTTTTATTGAGTGACTAAATGAACAAGTGAGCAACTATCTTCCCATTTATTTTCCATCAATAGAAGTAACAATATAGGCAGAGTGCCATCATAGAATACAGATGAAAAGGAAGAGAAGAAAAATAAAACAGTAACTAAAAATAAAGTAACTAAGAGGATTAGTCACTGAAACTTGTATTCATTGCTAAGTTTTCTTTTTTCTGTTAATGAAAATCATTCTTATTTATGTGACAAAGACTTTTTATTCTATAATCTATAATGCTGGATAGGAATAGATGAGTAGTCGTCAAAATTTGCTAAAGGCCAACCGGATTGGACAATTCAAAAGGTCTTTATTATAAGCCAAACATTGTAAACATAATATCCTAAGGCACTTATGCTATGTGTTTACTGATGAAAAAAATGAAGTTGGCTTTCTAGCCAGTTTGGGTTACAACAACAATAAAGTTATTAAACAACATAAAAAGTCATTTCAACGATTTTAACATGAGTTACACACTCATCTCCAATAAAATATTTCTCAGAATTGTAGAAAATTTTTGAATTACAGACATGTTTCTTTACTTTTAATATTTAAGCCAACTTAATACTTGCTGTAAATAAATTATAAGACAAGAAGAAATCTCACCGTAGGCAAAGTATTTTACTCCCTCCCTATATTCATAGCAACATTTGACTTAGACTTAAAAATATTAAATTCTAGCTTCTGAGATGCAAGTGTAACAAATACTACTACATCAATCTGACAATAAGGGAGAGAATTTGTATATATTGAACAGTGTGAATAGAAGATGGTTTGTGCAATCAAAAGCTTATGAATTGATGCATTTTTTAAAGATTCATGTTAAGTAAATACTGTGGAGACAGCAGTATTTTCAAAGTGGCTGTCATGTCCTCATTCATGTACAGACTCATTAGGGCCAAGAAAGGAAAAAGGAAAGTTGACATTGTTTAATGTTGGTACAGGCATAGTGCTAGCTGTATAATTTTGCAAGGGTCACTGTAAAATTAAAAAGTGGGACTCTTTTTTTTAAAGGCAGAAGAAATAAAGGCAGGTGCCAATAAAGATATACTTATGAAAATACAAAGCCTTTTCCTTTCTTCCAGCAAGTGTCTCTTTCCCTCCCTCCTTTTCCCACCTCTCCCTCCCTCCCTCCCTCCCTCCCTCCCTCCCTCCCTCCCTCCTTCTCTCTCTCTTCCCCACCCCTTCTCTCCTGTCACAGCTTTTTATTTACTATTGTTCTAAGTAAAAAATCAAAATTGTAAATTATTAACATGAATTTTGCCATCCATCTTTATGTTGTACATTGCTGACTTTAAATGCAAATATAAGAATATTTAACTCATATGCAAAATCACCAAAATTACATGAATTGTATTTTGTACCTTTTATATTAATACTTAGCTAAACAGTGAAAATACAGCACAGAACTAACTTAAAACTGTTTTTATTTCACTTCTCAATAACAGCACATTCTACCAATACACTCTACCTTTAGCTTACAGAAAAATATGGAAAAAATGAAAAGAAAAGGAACTATGAGTCACCCTATTTTTTATTTTCCTTCTATGTACTGATTTTAAGAGTATATGGTTAGGTAGTATACAGCAGTAAGAAAGTATACAGTGGTAAGAAAGGGTATGCTGGAACTCCCGGGTTGTTGGTGTTTCTCAGAAGCCATTGCCTGCAGGTTTTGATTTGAAAGGAAAGTGTGCCTATCAGTCTGTGAGTACCACACTTCCTCAGTCACAGATGTGACCTGCTTATTTTGTCTTCCTATGTCTATTCTTAACTTTTCAAATTAGACAATTTCAACTTAAATCTCAAGTCATGCAATTTCTTTTAACTGCAAAATTCTGAAACTTCTTTTAAATAGCCTAGGTAGGTATTTAAAGTTCAGAATTGAACAAGGATAAACTTCCTTGTACACTAGACATTCAGTAACTATTGCTTATATCATTTGCTTCTAAACAAAGAAAATCTGTTCATCTGGTAACCACATGCTATTCATACAGTCAAAATCACTTTAGTAGTTCAGCAGAAGCCATACATTAACTTGGAGATTCTTTAAGAATTGCGCATATTTTTTGAATAATGTAAATTAGTTTATGTAAATTAGTTCATTAAATATTTTATCGGGATGCAACATGACATTTGGCAATATTCCTGACTCTTATAATTATTAAAGTCCTCCTACAAAAGACCTTCCCAATTACATTTGCTTCACTGCACTTCAAATGTGATCTCAGAACAGATGTTTAACTTAAAGATACGACAGGTCCAGGTTAGGTTCTAACAACAGAGCTTGGCTTTAGGTCTTCCTAGAAAAACTTTCTAAAACCACTGGACTTCAAATATTCTATTTAAAATACAAGATTTTTATATTCCCACCAAGAAGGGGCAAGGTAAAACTAGTCTTGTATATATACATATTTCCCCCATTGTTCCCTGTTACCAATTTAAGAAAATATTTAACATTCTTAAATTTTTTTTTTACAAATTCTTAAGTCATGTTTTCCCAAAATAAACAATTAAAAAGATAAAATACTTTTTATTTTAGGTCACCGAATGATCTTCTTTAAGGACACCTTGATTTTTTTTTAGCACCTGGCAAAAAGTCCTGTGACAATTTTTAATGACTTTCAAAAATTCATTTTTTTGAGAAATTAAACAAACATCCTTTTTTATGCAGTCCTCCTGTGTTACTACCATGCTTTATTTTCCATATTGCCAACCTGAAAAGCCACCACACGAGCAACTCTGTTTGTGTGTAGCAATCAGAGCTGTTGGGTTTTCTTTAGCCGCTTGGTTTCTCCCATTCATAGAAAGAACAGGACCTTTACCTGAGGACAAAAATACTTCATTATTTTTTTTATCTCTCAAATGAGATAATAAAGATCTCATTTAGGCCAGGGGTTCATACTTGAGTATGAACCCAAAAGTCTTGTTAAACAATAGATTTCTGGGTTTCATGCCTAAGTTTCTGCTTCAGTAGATGGGGCTGGAGCCTGAGACTTTGTTTCTAACCAGTTCCCAGGCCTACATTATGAGGGCCACTGTTACAGACTGTCCTTTAGGTCCAATAAGAAACAAAAGTTATTACAAAAAATGACTTTTAAATTACTACCAAAGAAAATTAAAACACTCACACTTCTAACTAAAATTTATCATGACTTCACAGTATTTCTGAAAAGAAATATAATAGGTAATATTATAAATATCCATTTTTTGAATCATCAGAATATGTCTAATATTATTATACTATATGTATTTCTGACTTCATATTTATAAGTATAAGCACAGCTATTTATTCTTTTTTAGCTTGTAACAGTTTTCTAAAGAACATATGTATCTTTCAGAATAATACAAAATTTAAAAAGTTAAAAAACAAAACTAAATTAAAATTGACTTCACATATGTTTATATATTTTCCAAAAGTTGCAAAACAAACTCTGACTACAAATAAAGATAAATTTTTCTAAAATCATATATTATTATATAGATGTGGTTTGCTGCCAATTATTTGTACCTCTCATTAAAATTGAGCTGTATATTTTTAAATTTCCACTTTGCACCATGTACTATTATAGCATTATTTGTGTGGTAATGTAAGGATAGCATTTAATTAAAAAATCAGTTTACCTTAGAGTCCTAAATATACATACTATATTAGAAAATAAATAAGATTAGCTCTTATAATAAACTAATGCTCAACATTAGTTTCCCAAAACTTATGGTGAAAATTAATGTCCAAAGGAAAATTTTTCATTCACTACTTAAAGATTTTAAACTACAAATTATTAAACATGTGTATCTAAAAACTTTATTTTAATTAACTTTATACCCTGTATAGTTTTTATGTTTATTTGAAAAACTTAAAAATTAACAGTATAGGTAAACACTGCTTTTTACTCTTCAGCTCTCTGAATACTAGCTCTTCTGCTGTACATCGACTAGTGCAGATAAAGGGAATTTTGTGATGACAAGGATACCTTCAGACAAGGTTACTTTTCAGGACTTTGGATTGCTTTTCATATTGTGCTATTTATAATCAAGCATGATCTTAGCAACCTCAGAAACTTAGTTTAATGATGCTGACAATACCAATTCTCCCAGCCTTTCAAAAGAATGTAAATTTCTACTATAATGTGGAGACTTACAAATTCTAAATTAATTTATAAATTTGGGTAAAATTAACAAAGATGAGTAAATTTCTAGAGTTAAAAATAATTACTACTTTTCCTAACGAAAATAAAAGGTGAACCCAATCATCATCATCAAGAATATACAAGTAAATAAAGTTTGTTATTGATTTCCTATTAGACATAAGGTACCCGGATTCATTGTCTCTCCAACGCTACTCTTCCTAATCCTTTAATTCATCACTATTTCTCAGGTTTCTCTCCTGCAGGAAATCACCAGGTATCAGATACCAGACATACATTGGTAGCAGGCACCAAAGTCTAATGTGTCATATCAGCTGGGTAATAATAGTCTCAGAGACAAGAGGTTCAGCACACTAGGTCGGCTCATTTAGGATTCATTTCCAGAGTCTCATCCTCTTCCCCACTGCTCTTCTTTTCTATTTATTGATTATTAGTTTCCACTTTGAATGTTCATGATTCCTCTTGGCTTTATTCCATAATTTCCTCCTTCATGCCATGATTGAAGCTGTAGTTTCTCTAGTATCTCTTCTTCACCTCCTCATGATTCCAACACTTACACATGCCTTTCAATATTGCACACAGAAAATTTCTTATCCTCCTATAGCAAATCTGGTAAGATATTTATATGACTATCTGATATGTTTACAGATTGACAAGTTAGGAGAAAACCCAACTTCACATTTCAAAAAGTAAATAGCAACCAATACACATGATAGGAATGAAGAGCTGCCAAAATCTGTCTTCATTAAGTTTTTTATCCCCAGACTCATTTATATGCTACATTTGATTAGTCTCTTGGAAGACAGAATAGCTGAGAAATTCCCTGTAGGTATTTCATGCTAACATGAATAATAGCCGGTTACCTGGGACATAATTTAAAAATCTCAAAAACTCAGATTTGAACTCTAGTAATTCTAAAAGAAGGCGAAATGGGAAATAATAGACATTTTTGTTTTCACAACTAAGATTTCTTATTCCGACACCTTCTCATACCAGTAGCACAGCCTAAAGAGTGTTATCTCGCCAGAAGGAAAGTAATACGACAAAATTGATCTGTCTTCACATAACAAAATCATAATGCATAATTTTATATTAATCTTTTAGTTGCATTTTTACTTTTGTAATAATAGCAATTACTTTTCATGTTCTTCACAAGTACCCATACACCAATTTAGAAATCTTCTCATTTAACTTACATTAGTTAATAACATTTATTTACTGTCTTTTCTTTTGTCAGACTTTCCTCAGTCTTCACCCCTGTCCCCTGTCCCATTCTCCTATTACCTATAATTAATTGCTAATTCTGAACTTCGCCTAAGCATTTCAGCCTTGGTATTATTTTCTTTTATTCTTACTGGCATAGGAAACTTCTGGATTATGGTAGATTCTGGATCTGTTCACCAATCCTACCCATTCTCCATTATCCGATAATGTATACTATACCACCTTGTAATCATTGAGATAAATACATAATCTAATCTGAGATAATTATTAGGCCCTGTTTCCCTAGATATAACTTTTAGTTCAAGGCCAAACATCTAACCTAAAATTGGATTCTTGTACCAATAGATTTTTAAAGTAGCCTAGACAATGTTTCCTTGCTTTGAGGATCATGAATGTGAAAAGATAAGAACCAGAAGTTAACAGCAGCCATTATGTCAATCACATAGAGAAAGTGTATCTAAAGTAATAAAGCAGAGAGAAGGAGAAACAAAAGAAAATGAGAGAGAGACTTGACCTCAGCTGAGCTGGATTTCTGTCACCTGCACCCCAGTGAGTCCTGACTAATACAAAAATGGGAAGAGCATTATAATAAGAGATGTAACTTCTGGAATGTCTCCCTTGGGAAAGAGGTTAGTAGTATATTATGACTATGGATCAAAAAGGCAGATTGAAGTTGTCATCAGTGCAGTTCATCAAAATATTTTTGCTCTCCTCCTTCTAGCCACAGGGTTGGATTGCCCGTTCTGTACCACTTTGAAAGTAGGCCAGTGAAATGTGAGCAGACATGATGTGTGTCAATTCCAGGTAGAATCTTTAAGAGCCAGTGTGCAATTTGCCATGTTACCTTATTCTTACCCTAATGATATTTTTACTTGACAAAATTAAGTTTGGTAACTTTAGGTTGTCACCATTGCTGTTAATTAAAATTCTATTCAATTATGAAACTATTGTTTTTTGTTTGACCATCATATCTAGAAACTACTGAAGGACTATAGATCTTTTTTAGGTTTAATATCCTATGGTTATTTTTAATATAATAAAATGTGACCTGATGGAGCCTTAAAGAAGAAACCTCTTGCACCACTGTCTAGCTGCATTGTTCAGTACAATAGCCACGTGTCCACTGAGCACTAGAAATGTGGCTAGTACAAATTATGTGTTGCCTGTATAAAATACATATCAGATTTCAAAGATAGTAAAAAATATATATATCATTAACAATTTTTATATTTTGGATATATTAAATAAATGTATTGTTAAATTTAATTTTACCTGTTTCTTTTTACTTTTGTAATGTGGCCACTAGCAAATTTTAAATTGCATAGGTGGCTTGCATTGTATCTATTTTGGGCATCCCTGTTCTAAAGTCCAAGTATATTCATGATTACCATGATTATTCATGCTATTTCTGACAGTGGCTTGTTTCCATGCCTTTGCGGGCACACCAAACCATAATAGCTGACCTACATCTGTTACACAGTAGCCTCATCAACCTGACTAAAGTCTCTGCTGTTTCTCATTTTTAGCTGCACATGGTCATGGGACTAGTCCTCTTTGTTAGTCTCCTTTTGATTATTATCAATTCATTGTTCAGAATTTAATATCAACTTTTATATCTAAATTTATCAACCTAATGTCTGACACTCTTCAACAGCTGATTACCCCATAGCTTTCCAGTACCATCTATTTATATTTTCTGGCCTAGACCAACTCAGACCTACTATTCGCACATGTTTATCTTTTATACTCACCTATTTTTAAAGTGCAGTGTTGTTTCTATTACTCCCTGTCAATTCATGACATGGCCTTCTCTTTCACGTTCACTACACAGATTTTCTCCCCTAAAAGATCTTCCACAGTTGGCTCCACATAGTTCTCTGTACCAGTCTCCTTGATACCTTTTCATATATCCTTTACTACTTTATGGCATGAATTTGTATTCATTGAGTGATTTCATTAAAATATATTTTAGATAATTCATATGTGGCATTCTAGCTCTATACTAATTTATAAATTATTTTGAAGCAGAGTATTATATTTCATAGGATGATAGCTCAATAATGGATCTAAAAGATCAAGTATTTGTTTTACAAGTGAGGCAACTGAGGACCAGAGCATTTAAGTGACTTGTCAGAGGTTACATGAGTAATCGGTGGCAAAATTGGAACTAGAGCTCCCCATCTTCTACTGGTACTACTCGAACAAGGCACCTTTAATTTTCTAACTTAGTCTTCTAGCATATAAGTAATGCCCCTTGCATAAATCAAGTAGTCTCAACTGAGCCATGCAGAGGCATCAGCAGCTGATTAGTAGTACCTAAAGCAGAGGACACTGGATTATTAGGCTAGAGCTAAGAGCAATGAATCTCCTGTAGGGTTGACCCCATGGGACAAAGAGCAAGCTAAATCATAGGCGAGTGAGCAGGGGATAGAGGCAGACTCCTATCATTACAGGGCTGCTGAAATGAAATCTAGACATCTGAAGAAGCTGAAGCCTAACTATAGTAATTGAGCGTGTGTAATGGATTTGTCCAGAAAGAAGGAAGATGTCTGCACAGAGAACAGCAGGTTGCCAGATATAAAACATCAAGTTTAGGTTCTAGATCCCATCCACTGGGCCAATTGCAAACCATATTGCTCCTTTGATACTGTCTTGAACTAGGTAGGCTCCATCTAGATAGAATGAGCCTGAAACATGAATGTCTTTCATTATAATAGTTTACTAATTAAGTAAGACAAGGTAGATAATACTAAGCTCTACACATAGTTCGTACTTAACAAATGCCATAAACTGGTACTTACAGCATGAGAGAGGGAGGGAGGGAGAGACAGAGACAGAGACAGAAAGACAGAGAGAGATGAGCTTGTTGAACCTGTCCTCATCTTCACACTATCAATTTGTAGAGGATCATAATTCTATTATATAATAGATTATATTCCTCAAAGGCAACACATGAATCCATACGGGACTTGGTTTACCATTTAATGGTTAATTTTCTGCTAAAATGATGTAATAGCTTCTGATCACTTGCACCTATGGTGAAATTGTTTAGATTTTGTATAAAATACCTTTTGAAATACCTGTACTTACTCATTGCTGTGTCACAGTTGCACATTTTGCTTGATATTATTTCCAAGAAGTCATTTAATTTCAGAATTGTTTAGTTAAAATTGTCTTTTGGGGTGACTTCGAAGTGATGACTATCTCAAGAGTGTTGCCTGACTGACAGGCGTCAATTAGAAATGGACCCATAGGATGAACAATTTGACAGCATGCAGTTTAACCCTTAGATTGCACTGATTCTTAATTTATGAATATTCTGTGTCATGAGACTCTGAGATTTTACCAACCCCTTTCTTTGAGATTTTCCCAGGTCTACAATCAAACATTAAATAAAAATGGCTATTTCTACTGTTGAAAATGTTGGTGGCAAGTAAGTTCAGAAGTATGAATAAAAATCCTTAAGTGTCTTTACCTGATTTTAAAATATGATGCCAAAGAACGTAGTAGTGTTTTTCAGTGGTGGTGAGATGTAAAAACCACAAGATTAAAAACTTGGATCTAGGTAGTGCAGACAGGTTAATAATGTTCGTCTGACTTGACTCACTAGATTGTTCTGAGAAGTAATTTTTAAATAGAAAGTTTTGTTATTATTTAGAGAGCTTCAACAAGGTTTCAGAAGAGGTTTCAAGAAAAGAAAGGGAATTAATCTCTTTTAGCCTGAGCCAGCACCAAATCTAGTGTAAAAAACCTTGCAGTGCTCAGGTAAACAGAGGCAATAAGACCACAGGTTCTATCAGGCCGATGGTGCAAGTTTATAATTGAACAGAAAGAGAAGGCTAGGAACATACATCATCTGTTTCTTTTTAAAACTCTTTAATGTATGTCTTCAAACTGCAAAACAAGAAAATGAGAAAACACACTTCAATTCAAAATTTGAGTGAGAAGAATTCCATTTTAATTATGTGGTAAAAGTCAATACTTAAACACTGTTCAAGGAAGTCTTTTGCTACAATGCAGTTGTTCTCAACCAGGAACAAGTTTGCCCACCAGGGGACACAGGCCAATGTCTGGAGACACAATTATCACAGCTAGAGAGTGATATCGACATCTAGTGGGTAAAGAGAAGGGATGCTGCTAAATATCCTACAATGCAAAGGACAGCACTTCACAATAAAAAGTCCACTGGCACAAAAACCAATAGTGCCTGCTACAATGTATGGGAAAGGGTACTCTACATATCTTCCTGGGTTTTTTCCACCAATATATCTATATAAAACTAATATTTCCCATTCACTGTCTCTGCCAAAAACAAGAAAGAAGTGGTGTCATGAAAAAAACAAATGTCTAAAATTGTTCCTTTAGATAAATATCTATTTTAGCAAAATCTAATATAGCCTTAGTGAAATGAGAAGTTATTTTGACATTTTGCACTGATAATTTGAGATTATTGAGAAGCTTCTTAGAGGTCCCCTCTTTAGTTATTGCCCTTGATGTTTCTCACAGCATCCTTCTAAGAAATGCTATTTCTAAAATAAATAAAAAATCATTAACCACTTAAATAATTTCAAATATTATTATAAATAATAAATGCTTAGTGAACCCTTATTAAACATTAAATGAGCCTTTAAATTCAATTAACCATAAACATTTTTACCAAAAGAACAGTGCTTTCATTAAATAAAACTATTGACAAATAAATAAGAACCTAGGAAGATTACTAAACGTCATTTTTCTTTTCATGGTATTAATTACTTCTACGAGAAGAAAGAAAAGCAGTGTTAATATTACCTTTAACCCACCATTTAAAAACAGACTTCTTATGTTGAAAGCAATGATGTAATTTAAATAGATTCTACATGTAGAATGGTTAGGAGGCATTAACCTCACAAACAAATTTCTCTTGTCAACATGCTACCCATTTGTCCTAGCAATAAATTATCAAGTTGCAAACTAAGAATTATATAGCCTGGTTAAAAGAAAATGCAATTTATGGAAATGTTCTTTGCATTCACATGCTTTTTCCCACTGATAAAAATAGTAAAAATCATTGTCATGAGAATGGTTGCCATTTAGTAATCACCAATGATGCACCAGCACTTAGGCCAGACAATCAGTATGCACTGTGCTGATTACCACAGCTATCTATCTGGCTGGATGAATATTTTCCTCCAGAAAGCCAAAGCTTAGCTAAGAATAAGCAACTACACAACTCTAAAGTAACAGACTACAATTCAAACCCAGGAGGGCCTTACTCCACAGCCAATGACAGGTCATGGTCTCCACTGTAGTAAAACACATAAACTCAAGAAAATTAGATTTATTTTCTATTCCTTTGTATTTTTCTTTGAACAAGATTCTATCATTTAAATGCCTAAGCTCGGATCATAAAAGATTGCTGTAGTTAGACATTAATTCTTGCCTTACATTTAATTCCATAAAGGCATTTTGCCTTGTTTTTGTTTTGTTTTGTTTTGTTCTATTCTTTTTCTGGTCCCAAGTCATAGGGGGAAAATATATTTTTGTTTGTAATATATCCTAGCTCAATTTTTTTCCAGTAGCGTGACTTTGTCAATGTTCACACACACACACCCTCATTTGTAGATGTCACGGGACATAGAAACAAGATGTTTAGCATCAACGAGAAGAGCTGTATGTTCTCTCTGAAAATTTTCCTTGCTGCTCAGATGCGTGTGTGTGTGTATGTGTGTTTGTATGTGTAAAGAAGAATATTAAGACTTTAGAGGAGGATGGGAAAGAGAATTTCTAAGAGAGAAAGAGAGAAAGAAAAGAAGAGGGAATAGAAAGAGAGAGAGGAAAAGAGAGAAAGGAGGGAGGACTGTTTGATAGCTGCTAAGATTGCAGACAGAAATAGCACACAACCACTGTGAGCTGTATGAGACTCAGAAACCAAGACTAAATTGTATTCACTTTTCTTATAATCAGTTACTCAGAGAGAAGAAAATGACATTTGGTCCTGTCCTCTTCTACATCTTGATTTTTGGAAAATATTGTAAGTATGCTCATATTTAATTTTGTATACCTAAGTAATTTATGAAATTATCACAGGTACAAGTGTTTCTTACTTATGTTTATGCTTTTAAGATAAAAATGCTTTTTCTGACAAAATTGCAATCTCACTTCAGAGTTCTTCTTAATAAATTTCTGATTTATATTAGAAACTGGACTTTATTTTCAGAGTCAGTAGTTAAGCATGACTAGCATGTTATATAAACCTATGCTTCATAACAACCAATTTGTCTAACTGATATTAACAATTATTTTATAACTAGTTTTCTAATATTTCAACAGGAGTAGCCCTTAAAGAGATTGAATTCAAGGAATATGCCCATTGAAATGTCAAGGAAAGTCTGCATTTGTTCCAGTTCTTGTGTAGTTGTATCATTCCATTGTCCTGGTCCTTTGTGATTTGATATCATAATTATGCCTCCTCAGAGAGAGATGCATTCATAAAACTTCTTTTTTAATTAGCAAGATTTTTCACTGTCTCTTAAAAGAAAAACAAGAAAAAACACAAAGCAATGAAAAACACAGACTCATGAGAAACCTAAATGGACATTTTACTTTGGCTATGACAATTTTTGCTTTTTCTGTGTGCCATAGGTTATTTTTCAGAATTTTCATTAATCAAGGGAAAGAGTAGTTCTACATGAAACCCTTTTAAATTATTTTATGTAAATAGAAATAAAATGTTTTTGTTTCTTGAGTAATAAACAATTAGAAAGTCAAAGAGAATCAAGAAGGAAAACTTTCTGGGTACCTTTAATACCTTGTGATGCTAGGAATAAATAAGATTTAACAAATTTAGACTTTGCAAGTATGTTTATATTTCTCTATCTCTTAAAAGTTTACAGAAGTTTGTTTACACAAAGATAACCTTTTGAGGAATGGCTCAGGGTAAATTTCAATCTGAACTCTCCCAATTCTGATGTAATGTGCCACACCAAAGTTATATTTTTTCCTTTCTCTCATTCTCTCCTCCTGACCACTAGTATACTTCACTTTAATGGTCAAAGGTGAGAGACAGTATCAAAATTTTTTTTTAAAAAAATGACTCAAAGTCCTGGAGGAACATTCTAGTTCCTAGCTTTTCCATCTCTAATCTTGATTGCTGACATTCCCATTTTTAAACGGGGTGGGGAGGGGATCAATTTGCAAAACTTCACCAGAAGTTAATTGCCACCAATAGCCCCATAAATCAGTAACAGATTCTGCCATCTCCTTTTCCACTTAGTGAAATGAAGAAATTGAATAAGCCAAGGAATACTTCCAAAATAGGCATTCTAGTATGAGGAATCAAGGGTATCTATGCATGTTCAGGGCAGGTTGAAAAGCTTTGGCTCAAGTGCTACCAGACATTTCATGTTAGTAAAAAAAAGTTCATGCATCCATGTTCTCTTTTCTTAATAAAAAATTATTTTCAAGAGCAGGTAATATAAAATAGATAATAATGATGATGATGATAATGTCAAAACCCTTTAAGTTTTTTTAATTAAAATTTTTTGAAAATGCTATTGCAAATATTGGAGAACTGCAAGTTCTATCCTTTTATTCCTGCCACACAAGATGCGGGCATAAATATCAGGTACTGAGTTTGGCAAGCAAGATGCCTGGCTGTCTTGGTGTCACTTGGATAGAGTGGATGGGACATTTGACAGGGACCCCTGAAATAGCAACCAAACCCCATGACTCATTTTTTAGTTTATCTCATCACCCAGCCTCACTTAAGAGATTTTCTGAACACTCAGCAAAAGAAGTTAACAGTGGCATAAAAACAAAGTGTCAAATCTCTATAACTACCCCATGGTTCTTGTTATTATTGTTAATTGTTTTTATTTATGATTTGTTTGTTTGTTTATGTATTTATTTATTTTAGGCGAGGGAAACCTCAGTTGAGCTCACAGATTACAAGGACCTTCTCAGCTTACAATTCCTTATTTTTTATTTTTTATGCCTACAGCACCTGGTCTTCCTAGGTGATCTCCCATCCAAGTACTAACCAGACCAGACCCTGCTTAGCTTCCAAGATCAGAGGGGATTTGTCAGTTTGTTTTTAATCCACTTCCTTGTTGCCTGTGGACAGCTGTCATGGAATACAACTGACCTAAGATGCTTAGCAGTCCTGGCCTGTACTAGCTCTATGGCTTTTGACAATGACTTACCTTCTCTGAGCCTTAGTTTGTAAAATAGTGATAAAATCTCTTTTACCCTACCTCCTCCTGGATCTCCTATGTTTGTTATTTTCTTACATAAATTACCTCCCTGAATCTTCCAAACAACTCTATTATATAGATACAGTTAAGCAAGCGAGAAAGGCAAGGCCCAAGGACATTCAGTACCTTGTGAGAAGTCTCAAGGTAATAAACGCCAAGATTCGAATGTTTCCAAAGTCTATGCTCTTTCCCTTAGACCATGAATATTCTCAATAATATTGATGTGTATGAAAGGGCTTTGAAAATGTACAGTCCTTTACAGACTTAAAAAATTATTATTCACCCTTTCAACCAAAAAAAATACTTACTGAATGCCAGTTACTTTAATATGCAGTAGGAATGGATGGTGATTACGGCATGAGCCCTGCCCCGGCCAGGTAGAGTGGCAAAGACAGAAAGTTATTCTGGAATTACCAATGAGACAGGTACACACAGACAGGTATGACATTAGATTCAAAAAAGGTTTCCTTTTAGTCTTAAGAATTTTTCATTATTAAAAATTTCCTCTGTCTATATTGTACCAATGCTAATTTCTTAGTTTCAAAAATGTATTATGGTTGTGTAAGATTTTACCTTTGGGAGAAGCAGGGTGAAGAGTAAATGGAACCTGTCTATACTATTTTTTCAACTTCCTCCCAGCCTAAATCCATAGGTTTCCCGAGGTTTTAGCTATAGGGAATGAATGATTTTATTTTTTGCAGGGCACAACTTAAAGACTCTTTTTCCCCCTTCTGTTTCCCCTCACAGTGTGGGGAATGGATTGTTAGCAATCCCAGTAGAACTCTTCCTTTGTTCTGCAGGTGTCCTCCTGGCCTGGCTGCAGGGCTGATCAGCATATTACAGTCTCTGAATGTAGCTTGATTAACATTTCAATTCTCTTGCCTCCTCCCTACATTACAGACATTGATTTTTAGTTCTCATCAACCAGTGCCTCTTTCTGCCCTAGCACTTGATTTGTCTTTTTTTTTATCTTAACCATTCTCTATTTCTTAGTCTCACCACACCTTTTCACATAATACACACAGAGGATCTCTCCTCTCTCTGTCCCAAAATTTGCAACCAGAATTCTTATTTTACTCACCTCTTTTCCCTAGTATTACCTCCTCACAAATTAGGACTTTCGAAAATAGTTGCCTATTAAATATACTATATGCAGATTGCACATACACACCCATTTTGTGGTTTCCTGGGTTCATGGACATTTTGACTAATTTTTGCAGTATTTAGCAAGATGGTTCCAAAATCAGGTCCTCACAATGTGAGGAACTAATGACTCTGACGTTTTCTGTAGTTGTGGCCTTCTAAACATGCAAATCTTACTTTACAGATTTGAAGTTAAAATGCTGTAGATTAAAACATGCAAATGAACATGAATTGGTCAATTTCGAAAACTTATAAATGTATGTGCCTGGTCTACTGAGAGAAATTAAATAAGCTGCCCCATAAAACTTTTTTTTGGAAGCTTTTATCCAGGCTGCATATTGCAAATATAAATTAATGATAATAACTGTTTAAGTTCTCAGATGCTTCAGGCATTGGCTTCTGAGATAAAACACTATTCAGGCTGCCATTATGTCCCCTCACAAAACCTCTGATCCTTATCTTTCTTTTTCATCCTCTTTTCTCATCTTCCATGGCTCATTCCAGCCTTTTGATATTTTAATAGGTTCCCACACATATACACACCCAGAGCAGGCTAGAAATGTTTGACTCGTTTTCAGTAGTTCACAAAATTTGTCATTTTGACTTTACTGGTTGTGTCTGATTTGTTGGAAACTGCAAAACTGCTTCAACATTTATAAATGTTTCCACTTTCTCACACATTTTGTGGTGGTGCGTTCAAATCTAAGACCCACAGAGCCAATTGAGATTAATTATGAGCCTTTATTAGCCGGCTGGCGACTGACTATCCCCACAAGAGAATCAGCCCCGGGTCTTTGTATAAGGCAGTTTTATAAAGCCTTGGACTGCATCTTAGAACAAAGAGAGAGTAAGGAAATTACAGAAAGCAGAAGTTAACCATTAATGTCCTTTACAAAGATAAATGTATCTGAGGAATTGCTAGATCAAACATAGCCTGGTAGACAGTCTTGTTATCTGTATCTTGGAATGTTGTGCCTCTTCCTGGGACTTTGGTGTCTCGAGGAATCACCTCCTTGTTACTGATTTACTGGGAAGTCTTCACTCTTACAATTTCAAAAGAGGCAGCTCACAAAGCCCAAAACTACATTAAACAAGTAAGCAGTTTACAGAAAGCAGAAGTTGACCATTAACGCAATACAAATACATCACCTCGTACTACACTCTGGTTAATAAGTGAGCAGATTACAGAAGCAGACCCTGGCCATCTTCATATCCTATACAATACATTTCCTAAACTCACACCCAAGCAAGTAGGACAACTTCTGGTATCTAAAGATATTTCTGCCCTGTAGTTGACTTAGTTAGTTGGCTCACTTTGAAGATTTTCCACCCTTAACAATTTCAGACTTAGACAAGAAGACATCAGCAGCCAAGCTTTCTGTTGGTTTCTCCTAACCTCCATCTAACTTCCCTCTTTGTGTTAAAACCAAGAGAGGTGGCTCATTTGGCTAAGTTAAATTTAGATCTTTATTTCTGCTCTTCTGATTGCAGTCCTTAACCTTGATCTTTTGAGCTCACAGCACAATTTATGCTCCCTGTAAAGAAGGACTGTTTTTGTTTGTTAAAATTCAATAACATTTTTCAGCAACGGAGCATTTATCCCCAGTGTTGACCTGACATAATATGGCAAATCATTTCTCCATCAAATGCATTTTAATGGGAAAAAAATCTGTACAAATCTTTTTGTAGTGCTGCTGATTCTTAGGCATCTTTTTTCAAAGTTCCACCCTTAAAAGCAGTCAAATTTGTGGTGACAGAAAGAAATCTAACTATGGAAGATGAACACCCAGTGTAAATATATATATATATATATGCATATAAGGCATATATATATATATATATGCCTTACTGTTAAAGTGTACAGCATATCGGATTTCATTAACTAATGTCACCATAAAAATAAATTAAATTTTAAAAAATATATAAAGTTCCACGCCCTCCTATCTTCTCCATCAGTCTTTGAGCCCCAGGAACCATTGATTCTTTTTGCCCACAAGATTTCTCTCTTTGATCCGAGACAGTGTGGATGGCCTGTCTGCCTCACCTCCCCGTCACTCCCGATGCGTTCCTTACTAAACTGCCCCTCTCTGCAGTCTTCTTGGGCACAAAGCTTGTTTTCTATTCTAACTAATTGTTTCAGGAGAATTCACCTCTCAGATTTTGTCCTTTTTTTTTTTTTTTTTCTTCAGAAAGCACAGGATTGGGGAAGAGTTCGGAGAAGAAGTTTAAAAAGACAATGCCAGCATTCTCTGTCGTGAAATGTGAGTTTGGAGGAAAATGTTATAAACTATTGCATACACATACACACACATACATTAATTGTTTTATCCCATCATTATATTAAGTATATTAAAATTAGATATAGTATTTGGTAAAAAAAAAAATTGACATTTTTAAACAATAAATCTCAGATATGCAGAAATGAAATTTTACATTTCCATGACTAGAGTCAAAACTCATGACTCCTACATAAAATGATAGACATTTAGAGTTGCTAATTCAAAGTATCTTCATTTAAAAACCAGGCCCTTTTTTTTTTTTTTAAATTCAGTCTTAATCATTTAAAAATTCTTACCTACTTCACCCGTTCCCCCTTCTGCTTAACAGCATTTAGATTCGGGGCAGCTTCTGAAATGTCAAAGTGGAGGGACAAGTAGAAAGATGATTTATAGCAATTTTGTCAGCTTCTTGTGACATTTAACTTCTTCCTCCAGGTGTTGGCATCAGCACTATTGAAGTATGTAAACACTTCCATATTTTCCAGCTACCAGGGTTAGATAATCTGGATGCTTCTCATCCAGACAACAACTCATAGTCAGCCTTCTTTGGAAAGCATAAGAAACCTTCACAAGTCCTTCCTCACCTGTCAGGATCCAAGGGAGATTTAGGGCTGACTCAGACCCTGGCTTGCCCCTGTACCACAGCTACTGGGGCTCCTGTCATCAAGCAGGGCATCTGATTTGTGCTACAGACTTGCCCTTTCCTTGGGCTGCATATTAGTGTTTGAGATAAGAATCACTTTTGCTTGGGCAACTCCCCCAAACTTTCTTGGTGATTTCCTCCCACTCCATACTCTAAGGAATTTTAGATTCCAAAAGGACAAGATGTTTTGTTCTCACATTTAGCTCTCACCATTTCAGAAAAATTGCTTTGAGGTCATCACACATACTTAAGCTTTTCTACAAGTTGTGAAAGGCTGACTCAGTGTTCTGTGTCCTACAGTATATGGTCTTTGTATTCAAAGCTAAGATGGTAAAATTCAAAAAATTTTTTAAAAAAGAAAAATATTCTCTTTCAAGCATCTGTTTTTTTTTTTTTTTTTTTTTTTTTTTTTTTTTTTTTTTTTTGCAGTTGAAAGCCATGACTTTTGAGCTTTGGAACCCAGGCAAGAATTTGACTATTCTAGAAAGGTTCTTTTGTGCTCTACCTTTTCTGGACAGTGAAGTATAATCTAACTACCTAATTTGGGTGGTAGAAGGATAAAAAAGGAATAACCAGGAAGGAAGCATATTTGGATATATCATAAAAGCAGGAAATTCTAGGGGCAGAAAACTTTTCCCTTTTTTCCTCTAGGTTCCATAGACAATGCTTACTATGGCAGAATACTAAGCCCTAAGCAATGTTTATAATAACATCACAGCTAACTGAAGATCACTTATTCTAGAGCATCAAAAACTTTCATTCTTGAAAACCAGACATTAAAAAAGAAGAAGACGAAAGAAAATCATCTTCTTTTTCAGGTCCTTATTCATAGGTCACTCTTTACAAAGACGTTTATTGTGTCTGAGTATCTGCATTTTTGCTACAGCAGATTCAAAAAATAAATTAGAAATGGTAATTGGAGTACTGAAATTACAAAGGCAAATTGATGATATTTGAAGTGACAGCGAAGAATTGTGGAGAAAAACTGTTAAAAGATGACAGAACTCTAAAAGCACAGGAGTCTGTGGTCAAATATATAGGACACGAGTCCCCTCAAAAGACCCTAAAGGCATCATCGTGATAACCCAAATTCACAAGGGAATGTTAATATTGTATTTAATAGATTTCCAAAACTTTAAAAGTAAAGCTAAACCCAAAAATTCAATCGGAGACACCAGGATAGAAACTTCTGACAAGTTTTGCTAAAAGGGGAGACAAGAAATAGTAACTGGTATGGAAATGATGTTTTTTCTTTTGTTTCATCTTTATTCATTCATTCATTCATTCATTCATTCATTCATTCATTTTAGAAGGGAGACATAACAGCATGTTTTCAGTTGGGACTGATCCAAGAAAATTGATGATGCTGAGAGGAGAGAGAACCATTGGAATGTATCCTGAGTAGGAAAGGGGATAGAACCTGGAGCTGATCTGACAGAGCAAAGGCAGCCAGCTCATCTGCAGCAAGGGTGGGAGGCAGAGCACATGAGGGTGGTCCATGGGGCAATGTGTTGGCGGATTTGTGGGGTTCCTCTGATAGCCTTGGTTTTATCACTGAAATAGGTGGGTGTGGAAAAAGGTGCTGGAAATTTGAAGAGAGAAGGAATAAAATAATCATGTATGAGACTGAGAGACTATATGAAAGAGGTAGTAACAATTGCTGATAAGCATTAAGGTCCCTCTTAAATTTGGCTCATAGTTTTGAAATGAATCATGTGCTTTTTTCTTGCCAAGATTAGTCATAGCAGTGCAGGTCTGGGAGAAACAGTTAGATGTAAACAGTTAGATGTGGCTTTGCCACTAAAGTCTAAAAGGGGCAAGTTTTAAATGCTGGGGAAAAAAGGCAGATTCATAAATCTCAACTACTCTGTTTTAAGATCCAGTTATTAACTCATATAAGCCATCACTGAGCATGCAGAATAAACCAAGCAGTTCTTCCCAGTGAGGCCAGATGAGTTAATCATGCTTACTTTGCCGGAAGTATGACCCTGGAAGTGTGACCCCCTCCAGAAAGGATTTACCTGGCAGCAGCTTGGTGGCCTTTGAGCGGATAAGGTGGGAATTCATCTCAGTAATCTGTCATGGAAGCAACCTATTTAAAATTTATTTTGAGATCCACAATGCTTGATTTTAATTTTTTTTAATAAGCACCTGCAATAGAATATGCCATTTTTACAATGTGGCCGAAACTATTCATATTGAAAAATATACAATTTAGACACAAGTAAAACAGAAATAGTAAAACTCCTTTCAGGAACTTAGGAGTAAAATCATGGAACTTCCTTTATTTCTCTATAATTAAAATAAACTTGAATGCCCACTTTCCCAAATAGCAGAAAACTTAATCTACTGCTAGGTAATCCAATCATCTCTGTTTTCTTTCTACTTTTTATCCTTCACTATGTTTTGGGTTAATATAACAGTTCAAGCCTCTTCACTCACTTCCTGTGTCTCTTCTCTCCAGAAGTGTTCCAAGTTAGGCCATGTTTTTTATGTCATCTAGGCTTTGGTGGGAAGGGCATCTACTTTTGGTCTTTTGTGTCCACTGTTGGGTCCTCTACACAGGAAACCACACCACCCATCCTTAGTTCCTAGTTCCCTGTCCCTGTCAAATCCATTGCTCCTCAACACTCTCCTGTTGCCTACATCATGTAGGTCAGTATGCATCTTCCTCCTGCCACTCATGAGACTTCTCCTGGTTGGCTAGCTCTTTCTGGACAATTTCCATCCCCTCTCGGGAGCCTGGTAAACTTCTGGACATTCTGCCATTCCAGTCCAAGACTTTATAAAATAAGACGGTGTATAAAGGGGCTCTCCGTCTCTGGTCCTATATATACATCTTCTTTTCTGCTCTGCTGTGGCTGCACCGTGTGCCGGGAGCAGAGAATGTTCACTGAGGTTCGCGATCCTTTTTTCCTCACCCAGCATAGTTTCCTACTATTTTTTCAACCTCTCCCTATGTTATCCATTTGGTCTCAGCCCAGAGGAATAGAGGTTTCCTCTAATCCATTTCTTCCTGCCTTCTGGTGGCTTCTTTTATTTTTGAGGGCAGGAAAACTATCTTATCATATGCTCAATCAGTCAAGGTTCTACCAGAGAAACAGAACCAGTAGGAGATAGATATACAGATATAGATATATAGATATGAAATATACATATGAAATAAATCATGCATATATAAGAAGTGATTTTTGCATTTGTACTATTTATGTATCTATACATAAGTATGTATGTATGTGTATATGCATATATGTGTATAGATAGATAGATGTAAATATAGATATAGAGTGATTTATTTCAAGGAATTGGCTTACTTGATTGTGAGGCATGGCTAGAAATTCTTGGGAAGGAGCTGACAGTATGGTCCAAGGAAGAATTTCTTCCTCAGGGAACCCTCAAGCCCACCCCCATTATTGAAGGTAATCTCCTTTACTTAAAGTGAACTGATTGTAAATGCTAACAACATTTACAAAATGCCTTTGCAGTAACACCTGAGAAATACTATAGCCTAACCAAGTTGACATATAAAATTAATCATCCCATACACATTCTTTTCACTCTGTTTATCTATAAACACTATGTTCTAAGACCTTCAGACAAGTCAACCTTTTTGAGCTTAAAGAAAAAGAAACATTATCTCCCAAAAAGCTTGGCCCTTGTATTGGAAATCTGGGCTTTCAATATCGCTTCAGCTAAAAGTTTATAAATTAATTCAGGTAATAATATATTTCCTGATTTTCAGCTATGAAGCAATGAATATCACAGAATAAATGAGTGAAGGGTCTCGGAACCAAAAAAATTTAGAGGAAAAGAAAACCTCAGTCATTATCTTCAAATGTTATTCCACCAGCTTATCAGATGCCCATATATGAGCCAAGATTTTTTAAAAATCAGATAAAATTTAATAGAAAGATATCAGAGATATGAACTTATTAAATTTTAACACATTCTGCTTAGCTTTTCTACTTTTTTTTTCCCTTTTGGCTTGGTTTTCATAGGAAGTTATTTGCAACAGGCATGTCCTTATGTTCTCCTGGGCTAAAAATATGGAGAGAATAATTATGGACTATGGCATGGACCTAAGTTAAGCTGGTAACAATGAGTACAGAGCGCTAATGAGAAATCAATCCATTTCTATTCAATTCAGCACATATTTTTCATTCTCATTCATTATTCATAAGTATTTATTGCCATCTTAAACTACCATGCTATGGAACTAATGTAAAATGATATTGAATGTCAACTGCAATTGAAAAATAATAAACAAATAAATGAACAAACAAACTACCATGCTAAGCACAGGGAATTTTGCACGGGTGATTTTGAAACATGGTCTCTGTCCTCAGAGAGCCAACCGAAGAGACACAAGTAGACAGCAATTACAATACAGTGCAATAAGGGGCTAAATTGGGATTAGTGTAGGACACTACGAAAATAGAAAAAAGGCATATAATTTAGGCTCAGGGGGAAATAGAAGCTTTCAGGAGGAGATGATATCTGAATCCTGAAGAAAGCATAGGATATGGCAGGTAAATAAGAAAACCACATTGCCCACCTCACTGCCATTTTATTGGTAGAAGGCAGCAAAATGCATGGCACGTTTGGGAACAGCAAGAGTTCTGTCTTTGGGTCAGTTCTGTGTGGGCCTTAAGTAAGTTAGACAGAAATCAGGATAGTCAATAAGAAAGGCATAATTCTGGGCACAAAAGGTTTCCAATTTTATCTGGAGTTGATAATTAAGTTATGAGAAAGAATGTAATAGATTTAAAAAGAGAAACTGGACTGAGACAATATCATGAAAAGATATTGAGTGTCTGAATTTTGTTAGGAAAATTGTTTTGTTTTGTTTGCTTTTTTTTCAGTTGTATTGAGGTATATAGACAATTGAATTTTTTTCAAGGTTTCTTTTTATACAGAGTATACATATCTCAAAACCTCAAATTTAAAGTCTAAAATTTTCATTTAAATGATAGCTTCTTTTAAACATTTGCTATGTTATTCATATATTCATGGAACTAGTTCAAGCATCCTGAAAATATTCTATAGCTGATTTCTTTACTTTTGGCAGAATGTACTTAAATCATCTTTCCAATTTTTTGAAATTTCCTAGAGATTGTCTTAGTAATCCAATTATTGTTTAATAATCTTTGTAGTTAAGAAATTATTTCTTAGAACTAACGTGAAATCCTCCCTGGCATTAGTAGACATAAACTTAACCTCTTCCCCAAACTACTTGTCAAAAACAACAATAATCACCACCTTTCAAGAGATATACCAGCTGCATGAGTTCCTCTGGTAATGTCTATCGACTTCCACTATCTCTTGATCAATTAGAAAATCTTCACTAGAAGATAAACAGCCACTGAAGGAATTCATTGTCTGTCCCACAAGTAATGTATGTGTCAGTCGTCAGCCAGCATGGAGAGGTTTCCTGTTGATTGTTCACCACTGCCTAAATCCTGGGTTTCTCAGCCTGGGCACTATTGACATTTCAGGACAGATAAATCCTCATTTTGGGGAGCTGTCCTGTGCATTGTGGGATGTTTAGCAACATCCCTGGACTCTAGCTATTAGCTTCTCCAAAGTCCTTACAATAAAAATGTGTCCAGACTTTATCAAATGTCCCCTGGGGTGCAAAATCATTCCTGATTGAGAATCACTGGCCTTGTCCTACCCGGCTTCAAAAAATCTAAAGAAAACTAACTAGTATTACAAATCAGGAGTTTTTTTTTAGTTATACTTAAGAAACCATATTTTCACACATTTGAATTATCTGTAAATAACTTCAGATTATTTTTGTTATTAAAGCACTACTCACTTTTTTAAAAAAGTCTAAATTTTCCTAAGGATATAAACTACAGAGTAATATCTCTTCTTTCTTGTATTGGTTGTTTTTCCCAAAAATGACCACAGTTAACAGTTTCTTGTTAACATAACTTTATAAACATGAGTATTATATATCCTTTATTTTATACGAATAAGATAAAAATATATAGACTGTTGTTCAACATACTTTCTTAATGATATCTCTTGAATATCTTATATTAGTAGATGTGCATCTACCTCACTTTTCAAATTGTTGAACTATATATATAAATATATAATTTATATTATACCATAATATAAATTATAATTATATCATATGAATTAACAATCCTCTATTACAACTAATATTTCATTTGTTTTTGTTTTAGATATCTGAAATAGTTATTGATAGTCATCACTTAAGATACATATTATCTTTAAAAACAAATGGGTCAAATGTAGGGAAAGTTTGTCTTGGTATCTTTTGGAAGGGAATTTGAGGGTTTTTTCTAACAAGGTATTTTAGCAAATCGCCACTGTATTTTTGGTGATGTGAGTAATTGTCCAATAAAATAGGAATATCACATATTTTTCATAGACTGTAAAAAGGATTTCAAATGCTGGAAATAAGTTATAGAATCCAATGAAAACTTTTATATGAGTTCTCACATGAATAATTGGTATACCAAATCACTATAAATATTTTAATTAAGTGTACTCAATCAAGTTTATTTTAAATTTAAGTGAGCAGGACTACCTCGGATGCAGTGACTGCATTGATTTCAGCGCAGCCATGTTAAAATTTTTCATTTTAACATTTAATGTTATTACAGAATAAGGTTTATAATTTCACTGAGTTGGTGTTTTCATGAGTTCCCTAGACATAATTGTAAGTGCTTGTGCATTTCTGTCGAGATCTGTCACAAGTAAAACCTAAGTTTTATTCCATTAATGATAAATCAGTAGGAACTCAAATTCTAAGATACGTTTATTGAAACACTTAAGATTATACTTCTCATAGAAGGATTTAAAGTTTGGACTTAACCCAGGTCAAATCATGTCTGCCTCCCCCACCCCCCCCCCCAAAAAAAAAATAATAGCCAGCCACAGCATAATTGCCTTACTGTATGGAAAGTATATAATTTCCTCAAAATCACATTATAAAAATTCTTCACTGTACTTGCTCTCTGGCTTCAGCCCTTAAATTACATTGGGACCCAATTAAGTCAAAGAGAGTTACAATAGCTGCTCAAAGTTTAAACCATTTTTCCCTTCTCTGTGCACTACAGTTCACACAGATGCTAGAAATTTATACAAAATACATAAAGAGCTGACAGTGATTCATTCTCTGGCAGAAAAAAGTTCCTGATATGCACTCGATACTTGTGTCTCCCTTGGCAGTCAGCGTACATGACTGTTCCTCTGTTTCTCCATCCATTAATCTCAAAGGACTTTCAGGAGAGGGAAGAGATATAAGTGCTTAATCAAAAATGTTTCTACTGTTGCTCTTAAAATCATTAAAGATTTTTTCCAAGTTGCTCCAAAAATCTGTAAAATATTTGTGATCATCAAAACTGGGCATAGGTTTTTAGTTTGAGAAACCTTGAATTTATATGAATTCTACAACAGGGTTGTCTAAGTCACTCTCCTTCTTGGACTTATGCAGAGGTGGCTTTGCTTGTTCCTTAAGGCTCTTAAGCCAGTTCGAACCCACGATAGCACTTTGCTTAATATACTTAAATGTGAAGAGCCCAGCGAGACAACAGCTAAGTAAGGATGCAGACACACAAGCAAATAAGATTGCAAGCATGCTAGGGTTTATTCATACCAGATCCTGATGGTTTTCAGTCCTAGCAGATCACCCAGCGATGCTGGCTGAGACAGACACATGATGAGCAGGAACAGCACACCGATTCTGCGCTGGTGTAATTGCCGTTCTATCACTGTTGGTCGGCAAAGAGGCCTCTCGTTCGGACGGACAGAGTCTTGGGCCAAGAAGGAAATCAAAGGACAGAGAGACACACTCTTGTGAGACAGAGAGTGCTCTGATTCAGGCAGAGAGTCCTGGAGATTTTATGTGTAGTGGTGACGTCTCAGTGTCTTATCAGCCAGGTGCACGGGTGTCTGGTTATCACTCTTGGTCAAAACAATTTCACTCTTGGGGTAAACAACTTCAGTTCAGCAAAACAAGTTGGTTACATTTCTAAGGTTTAACATTAGTGGAGCCATTTTACACACATGTAATATAATTCAAATCTAGTTCACACAAGGGCAAATAAACTCACAATCCACATGTAGTAAATTACTGTAACAAGGGTGCTGTGGGTCATGTACACAAAAAAGAGTTTAGGGATACAGAAAAGCCATAGCCGTGTAAAGTATAAATGAAGAAGCAAACTAAGTGCTTAGTGGTTTATACACACAGCTCCTTCCATCTCTTGTATCAGGAAAGCTGACACCTCCAGGACTTCCTCAGCAGGCTGCTGCCATGTCTCTTGGCCAGAACTGTGCCCTTTAGCTACCCAAACCAAGAGAGCTAGAAAAGAACACATTTTGCTTTTCCATCCGCTATAATGGAAGAGTGGCAAGCTCTTAGAAGGATTTGGGAATTACTATTGAATCAGCAAAACAACCGTGGCTACCATACTTGGGTTTTAAATTAATGCTAGTTTATTATAGCAATAAATTCAAAAACCTTGTTTCCTTAAGCCTGTAACTTCAGTTTACAAACCTTACTATTCTATTTAAAATAAAAGCAATCCCCTTTGCTTTTACTTCATTTATATTTAACTCAAGTTGAATAAACCAAATTCCTTTTAACAATGAGTCCCATTGAAGTCTGTTAGTTAAATATTCAAGCTATTTTAAATAGCACTCTAAATGTTATAATTGATTTTATTTCAAATATGTAAATGCTTGTTTAAAAATGCTAGAAAATCTAATAAAATATATTTTTGATATAGTAATGTTAAACTTTTAAATATTTCAATGCTGTTTATTAAGTTAAATTTTCTGATAAAAAAAATCAAAAGTTTAAATTTGATTATGTGTATTTAAATTGAAATAGTAAGTTAATGTTATTCTTTAACTGCTCAATTCTCTTAAACATTTAAAAACTCTTAAAACTCTTAAAAACACTTTAAATTCCCAATAAGCACAGATTATCCCTACATTAAAACACAGTACCAAAACTATACATTTATTAATTTCATTATCTCAATGTTTAATTCTGAAATTTATCATGATTGAAAATATACCTATCCATTAAGGGGAGAATTTTACCATTGTTGTGGTGCATTCAAATCTAAGACCCACGGAGCCAATTGAGATTAATTATGAGACTTTATTAGCCGGCCGGCGACTGATTCTCTACCATGCAGGGTTAGAGATCAGCCTGGTGTAACAGTGTAAAAAATGCATTTCAATAACATCTTCCTTGTTCACATCTCCCCTCTTTATTCCAGCCGTTACTACTTTGGAAAATATGTTGTTATGGTTATTGGTATCAATTCCTAAGTAAGTCAGCCCCAAGGACAGGGCAGGGAGTGATATCTCCAGGTGCCAGCTGCCTAGGAGTAAATAGCTCCAAGGCTCCCAAGAAGAAAAATAAAACAATATTGCCACTGGAGTACAGATAACATAGCTGTCCACAAGAAACCATACTTCTTTGTGCTAGACGCTAACAGCTAACTTTTGCTTTTGTAATCTGCTTGCTTGCTTGATCAAGGCCAATCAGGACATAGTTTCGGGCTTTATAAGCTGCCTCCTCCGGAGGCTCGGGGCTGACTCTAGTGGGGAGGGTCAGTCGCCAGCTGGCTAATGAAGGCTGACTCTCTAGTGGGGAGGGTCAGTCGCTGGCCGGCTAATAAAGGCTCGTAATTAATCTCAATTGGCTCCGTGGGTCTTAGATTTGAACACCACAACTCCCGGGGTCTTTGAGCAGTTTATGAAACCTCTGACCGTATCCTAGAACAAAGAGAGTAAGGAAATTACAAAAAGCAGAAGTTAACCATTAATGTCCTTTACAAAGATAAATGTATCTGGGGAATTGCTAGATCAAACATAGTCTGGTAGACAGTTTTGTTATCTGTATCCTAGAATGTTGCGCCTCTTCCTGGGGCTTTGGTGCCTAGAGGAATCACCTCGTTACTAATTTACTGGGAAGTCTTTACCCTTACATTCTCAAAAGAGGCAGCTCATAAAGCCTAAAACTACATCAAACAAGTAAGCAGTTTACAGAAAGCAGAAGTTGACCATTAACACAATACAAATACATCACCTGTACCATACTCTGGTTAATAAGTGAGCAGATTACAGAAACAGATACTGGCCATCTTCATATTTTATACATTTCCTAAAACCACACCCAAGCAAGTAGGACAACTTTTGGTATCTAAAGATATTTCTTCCCTGTAGCTGACTTAGCTCGTTGGCTCACTTTGAAAATTTTCCACCCTTAACACCGTACCTGATGAACAGAGATTTCATCTCAAAAAAGCCGAAGTTAGTTTGGGGCCGAAAATTTTTTATCCGGACACAGTATATGATGTTTACTACATCCAGGATGATGGTACCTGAAGCTCTACCTGTAGGGAACTCCAAGTGCACACCCTTCAGGGGCAGATGGTCTGAAAGTTCACATCCCCAGTGTTCTAGTCAGACCTACTCAGGGAAGGAAAAATTTTCCTCAGCCCTTTTAGGCTTAACACCTGGAGCCTGTGAATTAAACTGACAAAGGACAGATCAACAAGAAACAATGTTTATTTGTATGCATCCCAACAGGAGCTAACAGGGAAGCTAGCTTACTAAATGGTTAAAGGAAATTTACTTAGGGCAGCCTCATTTCCCAGAAATTTCTACTTTTACTCAGAAAAGAGGTGATCCCAGAAGGCTTCTTTCTGCATCTGTTGATTCTCAGATGTCTTCAGCTTAAAATAACCTTCATAACCAGCTCTGAGGTTCAAAATGGGTTCCCATACCTGTTAATATTTGTAAAATAAGTAGAAGAAGAAAGAGGAAGAAAAACAGTGGAAAGAGACGATAAAATTATGACTCATATAAATATAAAATTAAAATATCTCAAAGACTTTATTTAACCTATTTACTAATGAAAAAACCAGTAAGATATTACAACCAATTCAAAGAATTCACAGCACACACATACACGCATATATGGGCCAATAAAAATGCTGAAATAAATTTGCTTAACACATGCAAAAATGACCAAGATCCATTAATCAGTGTATCTTACAATCTGTTTCTGGCACACACAATCTACATCTCTGTGGACAGAAATCATTTGCATTACTATAAATTTTCTGCAATTTACAGGGCTGTAAAATAACTCAAAGACAATGTAAAGTAGAGATAACCTGGCCCAATGAGCCTTACATTTTTTGTCCATTTCAAAGTCTTTCATAATTCTTCCTGTGATGTCATTACTTCTTTTATCTGTAACTTCTTTCATTTTATGACCTAATTCACAGAGGTGGAGTTCTGTACTCCAGTAAAGTTTAGCTAACTTCCTTCACTAATCTCTTCTCTGTCACACGAAATTTTTGTTCTTTTCTTACTCCTTCCATCTGACAGGACCACGATCCTTATAAATATTGTAATGTATAATGGATTTTGAGTATCTCCTGCTTTTGTTCTGACTCTACCTGTACTCACAACACTGGAGACGTACTAAGGACACATTCAAAGAACAACACAGAAACTTCATGGGCTTAGCTTCTTCCTCTTTCATCTTGTGATCTTTGGTTATGAAATAAATTTTCAACTCCCAGTGTGTGTGTATGCTCCTGGGTTTGTTAAGTATCACATACTGACTGGTCAGTAAACAAAGGCACATTCTCACCAGTACATTCTGTTTCAACTATAGTTATCAAACACAGTTACTGAATTATCGAGATTCAATGCTCTGAGTAAATCTAGGTCTGTTCTTACCAATTTTGTTATTGTATCCAACCTGCAACCTTTATAGGCCCATAGATGTGCCAATTCAAATACAAAACTATTCAAAAGTTGACATTTCAACAACTCCTAAAGGATCTCATCCAAAGCAACCAGTAACCTCTAACATTCAAATAACGATACCCCTTTGTGAAAGAAATTCTACCATATATGAGAACATGGATGAACCTTGAGGACATTATGCTAAATGAAATAAGCCAATCACAGAAAGACAACACTTCATGATTTTACTTGTATGAGATATTTAAAATAGTCAAACTCATGAAAGCAGAGAGTAGAATGGTGGTTGCCAGGAGCTGGGGGCCCGAGGAAATGGGGAGTTGCTCATCATTGAGTAGAGACAAGTTTCAGTTATGCAAAATTAGTATGTTCTAGAGGCCTGGTCTATGACAATGTGCCTGTAGTTAACAATACTGTATTGTGCACTTAAAAATTTGTTAAGAGAACATATCTCACATCAAGTGTTTTTACCACAGCAAAATATAATTTTTTATAACAGAGAAGAACTGTAAAGGCTCAACAAAGTAGAACTTGCTCAGTAAGGTAGTCTTGTGAGAACAGCTATACTGTTTAATGTATGAATACATAATATAAAGCGAGGTAGTAATAACCATGGCAACTTTGGACCAGAGAAATAATTAGAAGATTATGTCATTCAAGAAAATGTTTAAATATTGTATAAAAGGGTAGAAACTTAGCACTCCCCTTGGTAAGGATATAAAAGTCCCCAAGGCCTAAACAATGCATTTAAGGTTAAGACATTACCACCAACTTTGTGGCATCTAGTGGGTTTTTTTTTCAGTTGGGGATAATGAAAAAGTTCTCAAAATGGATAGTGATGATGGTTGCATAACAATGTAAATGTACTTAGTGTTATTAAAATGTACACTCACATGTGTTAAAATGGTAAATTGTATATAATGTGCATTTTGCCATAATAAGAGAAATAATTTCAATTATAATATATTTTTGTATTCCATCCCATATACTAATGGTGCCTCACATAGTAACCCTTTGGAAAAGCTTATGGGGGGAAATTTTTAATTGTTCTTTATAATTCCTGCTGCTTTACAAGGAGATGTGAACTTCTAAGTATGGCTGTACATATGTCTGGGAAAGGTTAAGTTACTCTGTGCGAGAATGATCTAAGAAACAGAGTTGCAAGAAATCCAAAGCCAAAAAATGCTGCAGCCAGGGAGGCTGGAAGCTGCTTGGAGGCAGAAACGGTGAATCACCATTGACACCCAAGCCACAGGAAAGTATGAAAAGTGTCAGTCTGAAGAGGACAGTTAAATAATTCACATTGAAACACACTCTTTTCTTTCACCCTTTAGAACTTTCAACCGTTAAAATATTTGGGTTAACACACAATAAAAACAGCACTCAGGTGTAGTAGTATAGCTGGGTTTCACGCCTACAGCATGTTTACTTGCCCTACTGTGAACTATTACTCCTATGACTATGTGGGTATACTCTTCCAGGGAGACTCGATATCATTTTTTTATTTATTAGTGCTATTACAATATGACATTGCTATTCTAAAAGACATAGTTCCATGACAAACCGTAGTGTAAAGGAAAGATAATTAACCTGCAATTTTCAAGAGTCATAAAAGATAGGGAAAGACTTAGAAACTATTCCAAACCAAAGGGAACTAAAGAAATGTGATGATTAAAGGCAAGGAATGATTGTGAATTAGATTCTTTTACTATGAAGGACTTTGGGGGGTAATATGAAACTCAAATGCATTCTGAGGTTTAAATGTAGTAAGGTATCAATGCTAATTTTCTGATTTTGATGATGGTAGTATGGTTATTCAGGACAATGTCCTTGCTTATGGGAAATACACACTAATGCTTTCAGAGGCAATGAAGCATCTGGTCAGGAACTCACTGTCAAATGGTTTGGGGGAGGAGAATCATTCTTTATACTGCATTTGCAAATTCTATTTAAGTTTGGGATCATCTGAAAATAAAAAAGTTATTTTAAAAATGTCACTTACTATTTAAGGTTTAGACCATATCTGCTGAATTATATGTTATGAAAATGGAGGACTAATTTCATGACACAATTATTGAAGAGCTATATCTACTTCTAAATGTAAATTTAAGACAGGACATAAAAGCCTAATATTGATGAAAGTAAATTACTCAGAGAAGAATTTTCGAAACAGAAGCATGAAAACATAGGCAGTTATGTCTAGTTAAAACATCTTCAAACAGTAACTATGTCTGAAGACTGACAATTCATCCATAAATTTTTCTGATAATCTTTTAATAAATGTATAAAAAGTCAGTCTCAACTCAGATCAATTTATTTATGTGTATACTTGAGGCCTCTGACATCTGTGATGGTCTACCAGTGATATCCTGTGGTATACAAATTTTTTGTGTTTTGATCGATTTGTTGAAAAAATTTGATAAATAATTTTTAGATAATTTCATAACTGAGAACACTATTTACAACACAGCTCATTATTACATAGATTTGACTATATCTTTCATCAAATTACATGCTCTAAAACAACTAAATACAGTCAAAACTTTATAAATAAATTTTTTCTCTATGAGAATGCCACTTGTTCTGTTATTAAAATGATCCACTGTATCTTACAAAGGAAATAAATATTTTTATTCTTTTCATGTTTTAATGATAGGCAACAATACATTTTTACATAATAAGCCTTACCGACTGTTCAAACTATTCTGTTTTTGTTTCTATATAATTGGCAAATCATTCTAGAAAGTTTAAAAAATTTACAAACTTGGTAAGGATAATAAGCAACAAAATTATGTGTGCAGTCTAACCTTTGAAATTACATAAATCTGAGGTTTTAAAATGGCATAGTTAACTATGTTCATATAAAAACTTGCGTACAGATGTTTATAGCAGCTTTATTCATAATTGCCCAAATATGGGAAGAACCAAGATGTCATCAGTAGGTGAATGAATAAATAAATTATAAATTATGTTAATTTAGACAACAGAATATAATTCAGCACTAAAAATAAATGAGGTATTAAGCCATGAAAGAAATGGAAGAAACTTAAATGCATGTTACTAAGTGAAAGAAGCTAATCTAAAAAGAGCAGGAACTCTCTTTTTGTTTTTTTCACTGCACATGCACAGGGCCTCACACTCAGGAACTATCCAATATATGAATGAGCACATGGCACACACATTCCTGATATCCTCTCTCTCCTTCCTCCTCTGGTACCAGACCAGCCTTGAATCTGAGAATGCAATAAATTCCTGATTTTTAAAATATTTGGCTGAAAACTTTTTGAAAGAGAGGAGCAGGATTGAGCTAAACTGTGAAGTATGGACAGACATTTCATTCAAAAAAGGGAATGGGAAGGATATTCCAGGTAGGAAACAGTATACAAAAGGCAAAGGGAGGAGAATTCTGGCATCTTCTGGGAATGTGGAAAAGAACATTGTATTGGAGTGGAGGTTCTTGGAAAATAGTTGGTGTCAGGCGAGTAGGCAAGATGAAGCTGCCATGCAGAGAGTTGTTTAGGCCAGGATGAGAAGACCAAATGGTTATAGAATTCTGAGGGAAAACCACTTTTCGTAATGCTTTTATATTAACCTTTTCTCCCCTTTCTTCATCACAGTTTCTCAGGGGAGTGGGCAGGATGTCAAGCGTTCCCTTGGCTATTTCCCCTGTGGGAATATCACCAAGTGCTTGCCTCAGCTTCTCCAGTGTGACGGTGTGGACGACTGCGGGAACCAGGCTGACAAGGACAACTGTGGTGAGTGAAGCGCCTGTAGTCACAGCAAGAACGGGGCAAAGGGACTGTAGGTGAAGTCACTGAGACCTCTTGTAACAAAAAGAGAAATGGGAACAGAGAAAACTACATTGAAATACAAAATATATGTCACTTGAGGAAATCTTACATTTATTTCATTAGCTTAAAAATATCCATTTTTTCTATATATTGGTGTCACAGCCAATATTTCAGGAAAGTAGTGATTGTGCATATACTGAAATTTTTAACCTGCAAACCTTCTAGGTTAATATCTTTACATGCAGAATGGTGTAGGAATTGAGAACATGGTTTCTGGAGCCAGAGCTGTTTGGAACTCAGGTAAAACAATAACTAATTATATAAACTTGAGGATATTTCTTACCCTCTCTTTGCCTCAGTTTTCTCATGTTATAAAAGGGTTCGAAATTGTACCTATACTGAGAGATTAAGTGTAAAAGACTAAGAGTGCAGGCATACAGCAGACACTATTTAAAGTGTTACTGCGATTGCTCATTTTTTGTCTTTTACTTACTACGATTATGAAGAAAAAATGAGACCGCCTAAAAAAGAAAAAAAGCAATAAGTACCATAACCAACAACCATATTTAGGACCCTATAAAGCCAATAAGGAAAGCTTCTGGCAAGTTAGAATATCTGGGAAAACTAGGCTTTCAGTTAAGATTTGTTCAAGTGTCTGAAGCCTCAAAAACACAAAGTTATAAAAGAACTTAAATTGGCTGGATCTGACTCACTGGGAAAAAATGAGCTTTGGTTAATAATGTAAAATAATGAGATTTCTTACTCCTGGGAAAATAAGGTACTATTTTTGGAGACAAAGATATATACAACAATTCTAAGTGTGGTGTAAATAACCGATACACTGAAGAGGCCTTGCTGTTATCACTCCCTCAAGTATAACAGATTTTTTCAGTCACCACCTTAAAGAAATTAAGCGTTAGAACATCTTTCTAGTTGGTGGTAGTAACTCAAGAGTAAGCCATCTAAATTGGTGAGCTTAAGCTACAATTGCCTTTGATTTAAATGTATATGTAGTCTCTTCTTTAAATATAGATACCATCTTGTTAATACTACACAAGATTTAAAAAAAAAAAAAAACTGAGGTAAGTGTTCTGCCCACTGCCAGCCACTTGACCCTCAACTTGCTATCAATTCAGATGGGGGAAGGGGGTGACCTGGGAGTTCCACACCAATGGAAACAGTGGCGGGAAGCAGGAAAAGGAACCTGGTGAAAGCAGAAAATTCTTCTCCAAAAGTAGTTTCTCTGTGAAAAAGTTTTGGGAAGTCTTGCCTTAGTGCTAAGTTTAAAGAGACCAGTAACAGAAGTAATCATTCTTAAAGTTATATAAGTTTCTCAAGATTCACCAACCAACAAATTCAAGTGGGGGCAAAACGGCATTGGAGTGTAGGGATCAGGCTCAGGAGGCCTGGGTATAAATTCTGGCTATGAGAAGTATAAAAATGGCTCTTTTCTTTATGCAAAATGGAGATAGCAAGAATGTCTATATCCATGGGTTGCTAATAGCATTCAATGAGATAATGTCTCTAAGATGCTTAGCAGAGTGTCTAACATACAATTAGTACTCAGTAAATGTTAGGGTAGCATTCAATAGTGTTAGCTGTAACTATATTACTAACTTAGTGACTTAAGAAATAGTGACTATTTATTTAACTAGAAATTCTAGCTGGATTTGTCTGAGATCAGCCGTGCAGTTTTCATCTCAGTTGCACTTTCTCACGCTTCTGCAGTTATCTATGCATCAGCTTTGTTGTCATGCCTATGACCTTGACTGAGACAACTGGGTAACTCAGCTATGGTCCTCCAGCAGTTATGCCAGGCTTGTTCTTATAGTAGTGACGTGGCACCCAGGAGTGCAGTGGAAGTCTGCAAGGCCTCTTGAAACCTAGGCTCAGCAATGGCACTCTGCCAGTTCTACCACATCCTTGCTGAAGCAAATCACAAGACCAGACCTGTTTTAAGTGAAATCAACCCCTCCTCCTGCTGAGAGGAGCTGCAAAGTCCCAATGCAAGGGGCTTGGGTAGAGGGAGGGCAGCAATTGCACAAATTCTACCACAGTTGCTATTATAATTGCTTTCCCCACAAACATTAATGTTAACTCTCGCTGACTCAGAGTCTCCACCTGTATGACTTTAGGAATTCCTGTTTCAAGGAATTTAAATATTTCCAGGAACAACCATCATTTGTGTTTTTGCTTATCTTATTGAAACAGTAGCTGAAATTTGAAGGAATGATATTTTTCAACACTCTTGATTTTGTAGTTTTATGTCAATGTAATGGTGTGTATGTGTGTGTGTGTATGTAGCCTATTGATTCTGAGATGGTGAGAAGGTGGGTAAGTTGTCCTATATCTCTTGAAAATATAACTATAGTTTATTTTGAGGAGAGATTAATTATGTAGATGTATATATTTGTCCCTTAATTATGTTCATTACTCTGAATCCTGGTAAATTTTAATAAAGAGAATATAACACTAGAAGAAAATATTGAGGTCTTTTTCTTCATACTTAGAATTAAATTCTGATGACAAGCATGGGCTTAGCTTTTGAGAAAACAATATTTAATTGGAACAAAAATAAGGTTAGTGATGTATCTATCCATATGGTTTATTTTTTCCCTACCTCTTTGACCTTCTCTTTCTCCCAATGCTTTTTCCACTCCCTGTAGGTTTATGGGCCATTCTCTGTCTTTCCGTCTCATTGTTTTCTTGCGTCTCCCCACTTCCATTCTGCCTCTCTGTCTTCCATTCCTTTTTTTTACTCTCTCAACTTTTTTTCCTATATCATACTTGTCTTTTTCTCTATTTTTTTCTTCTTCAAACCAAGTCCACCACCTTTATAAAGAATATTTATGTAACTAATAGCATGTTAAACTGTTCCTGGTCTTCTTATTCCAGAATCATATCACTCTCTTGAAATACACCTAAAACAGCAGATCTCCAAATGTAGTTTTGGGCCAAACCCATCAGCATCATCCAGAGTTTGTTAGAAATGAAGATCCTCAGGCCCCACCCAGACCTACTGAATCGGAAACTCTGCTGGTGGCTCAGCAATGTTTCAATAAGCTCTTTGTGTCATTCTGGTGCACAGTAGATTCTGAGAACCACTGACCTAAACCCAAGTGACTAGTAAATCGAGAACGCATGAAAAATGATAGTAACAGCAGAAATGAACTTGAATCAAGTTTTCAACATGGTGTTCAAGTGATTCAACTTGCTAACAAACTCTATTATTATCAATTATCTAAAATTACTTAGTCTCTATAAGAAAAACTGACACCCTGCTAGTAGTAGTCATCTGAAAATATACAAAAAATGAACTCTGCTCAAAATTTCAAAGATGGCCACTTGACATGCTGCTGCTTACGGTCCATGCACGAGAAGATTGGAACTCCCCAGTAAGAATGGCAGAATTTCACTGCAGTCTTTAGACTCCAGGAAATAAAAAATTTATAAGATGCAGTTATTTCTTCTTGTATTTTATTGCTTTAATTTTCTTCACCAGCTGTAGGATTTTTTCTTTCATTTTATAGTAGATGGATAATTTATGCTCCCCAGGCTGTTCATATTTAAGATATCCATATTTAAATTCTGTTCAATGCTACTTAAATTAAGTCAAAAATTTTTAATAGTTTCTATATTTTTAGAATATGGAAACCTTGGGCTTATTTGAATAACAACATTAAATATATTTGCAATCGGGCAAAATACACTATCTTAATATATAAATAAAAGAAAAACACACAGTTAAAAATCACTTTTAGAATGATCATTTATAACTTAATGTATATGGTAAATAAAAAAATTTTTTTCCTAATGGATAGGACTTTTTCCTTAATTAGACCTTTTAAATACATCTTAAAACATAGCTTTAAAAACCTCTCCCTTATTTTCTTAAGCCATTTAAACAGTGACACCAATAATAAGTATTAAAATAGAGAAATAAATCAAATGGAAATAGTATTAATAAAATTTAGAGGAACCACGGAAAAAGTGAAACACCATCTAATAAATTAAATTGACTCCTCATATATAGACCTATAATATGAACTAATTATATTCAGAAAGAAATGTTACTTTTATATTATCACAGGCACCTTAAACAAGTACTGTTAGTTGGGTATTAAGTTCCTGGTTTTCTTAGAAAATCCATAATTTCTCTATAATAAAACACTTTACTGAAAAATAAAAAATCTTAATAGAAAAAGCATATGATATCAAATCACCAAACATTTTTCATGGACACAATATAAGCAAAAGCAATGAAATTAAAGTTTTCAGTTGAATCCCCAATAATGCCTTTCTTTCTAAAATACTTGCACAATACAGATTTCATATGCATGTAGGGACATATATATGTCAAAACTGATTATACCATTATTATAATAAATTTGATCATTACTGTTAAACTTCTATGTGTAAATGTATAATTTTTCCCTGAGTTATGCCATTTGATATAATTCCCATATTATTTTCATACATTTTTGCCATGTATCGCTAAGTTTCATCTCAGAACTATCACAGATGCAAAGTAGAAGCTCACTAGAGCAGTTTTTATGAAACAATAACAAACCATAAAGAGGGACCTTTTACTTTTCAGCTAAAATTCTCAGACACTTTGGAAAATATATCTGAGTAAATACCAAGGAAACCTGCTTACAAAAAAAGGAAGGACTCTCATTTAAGAATCATTTATGTTCATGTTAAACTGAGCACAAACTCAGTATTAAAAATAAAATACTAACATAACATCAAACTCTCAGATGCTATGGAATTTATTCACTCCATCTAGATTTTTCTTTAAAAGTAACTGTGCATTTCCAGATTAGAATTTGCTAGCATTTCTCCTGTATTATAAACAGATGGCTCTATGAAGAGGATTCCCAGGCACAGTTACACAACTTTAACCTCATCCCTCTGCTAGAGGCAGGTTCCACTCTGAAGACCCGAATTCTGACACCTCCCCTCTGTGACTCTCCTTGAACCTCCTTCACCTGCTGTGCACTTTAGCAGCCTTGTCTACAGGAAAAGGATGAAGACTTTGGTCCCTGTTTCCATGTTAGTATTTCCATAATTCATAGGAAAATGAAAACTTCTTTTAATACATACTGGATAGATTAATATCCACTAAAAATTCATGCCCACTCAGAACCTCAGAATGTTATCTTACATGGAAATGAGGTCTTGCAGATGTAATGAAGGTAAGGAGTTTCTGGTTTCCTGCAGATCCAGCCCAGGGAGAAGGGAGGGAAAGAAGACCCTTCCACTCTCTGTCTCTGGTATGTGTCTCTTGTTTAGCCTAGAAGCAGCAAAGCCCATTTTCTCCTTTTTCGTTTTTTCAACTCTATTATCAATGCCCAAACTTAGGCCTGAGGAAACCACATACTAAGAATTTGACTCCCTTGTTATCTGCAAACTTCTGCGTCATTCATTCCCCAAGGCAACAAAGGTGGAAGACACTCTGCCTACTATAGAAAAATGGGCAGAGAGTGCAAGGAATTCAAGAGAAGAAAAACTTTGTTAATACCCCAGCATGTTTTCCTGTCGCTGGCTTGGCACTTACTAATCTATAAGAATTAGATAAACAGTATTTATGTGTAAGTGTGATGATGATAATGTAATATTTTTAAGTAGGATTGTAAGAATGAGGTATATTCAAGGACTCTTAATTTTTAATGGTGCCTGCATTTAAAATTCTAGAACACTGAATATTCCTTCATTTCCCAAATACAGCTTTTTATAATGCTATCAGGAGGATGGCAATGACAGGTGTTTGATATAGAATTTAGCTCTTCTCATTTCAGATTACTCCATTAAAGTTGGTGTTTTATCTTTTTTTAGGTTAAAAACACAGGAAGAAAAGTGACATGGGTCATAAATGTGTATACACAACCATGCATTGTACATTTAAAAATGATTGGTTTCCTATTTATTATTCTCAAAATAGTATTGGAAATAACCTAGGTAGCTGAACTCTTGACTTTTCTATAAATACAAACCATGTTTTGAACTGAAGACATGTTGCTGTGTTTATCCGATAATGCTTAAATGAGGTTTGGGATAACTCCACAGAGACGTTCCATCTCAGGACACTTCCTACTAGATAGGACATAAAATACAGTTTCTTTAGTGGTCTTGGTTTTCTTTAAAATATGCCCAGAATAATGTCGCACTTCTTAATTTCTTCAAAGAGTGGACTCCAAAGGTACTAAGAGCCCCAAAAGAGGCAAATGCATTCTGTCCAGCAAACTGCTATTATCGTTCTAATTCAAGGACATTCCAAATAACTAATTTGATGAATTGCTCTGCCTGGTTAGGCTGCATTTTAAAGTTATTCTAGTGGCCCAGGGCACCTCATCTCAGAATCATTGCTTTCTGAGAAAAGATGCTCCATACAGTGTCCCAAGAATGGGTACTGAGAATTGATTGAGTAAATATCTTAGAATGCTCTGATTCATAAATTGCATAAATTAAATTAACCTTTATAGATTAACCACCTATTCATTCGTTCATCAGTAAGCATGTATACTTTGTAACCCATAAGATGTATGCCTTCATTTAAATAAGAAATCATTTAACACACAGTATTATTGTGCCCTTCTTTGTTCTGACCTCTTCTCTGACAGAGGTATGAGTCCCTTAACTTTTGATTATTCAGATCAAAAAAGATCAAGGGAACCTAGGAGTTGCACCTGCCAGTCTCTGGGAGTAGCCATAGCAAAGTGCCCTGGAGGCTGATGAAAGAAAAGTGCTGAATCCTGATCCAGTACTGTAGGAGTGGAACTCAGAATTCTGTATTTTTAACAAACACCACCGGTGACTATCATCACACCTGTTAAAGTTTTGAAATGATTCACTTCCTAATGCAAACAGTTTTATTACCCAATTCAGAACACAGAGAAAGGGATTAATTAGTCTAGAGCAGTGGTTTCCGAACTTTAGTAGGCATCAAATCATCTGGAGGGCTTGTTAAAAGATTGCTCGGCCCCATCTACAGAGTTTCTGATTCAATGCCTCTGGAAAGGAGACCAGGAATTTGCTTTTCTTTGTAGTTTCCAAGTAATGCTGCCTCTGCTGGTCCTGGCAAAAGCAAACATCTCTAAAATGTATGTAGCTCATAGAAAAGGGTTAAGCAAAAGTAAAGATACTTCTTTAATGCCTGAGTTCTCCTTTAGTCACACTGGCATGTACTATTAATTCCAAGTGGGACATAGAAAGGATGTAGCATTCCCCACAGAACCCTCTTCTCAAGGAGAATCTTGGGAAACTATTTGAGAAAAGCCTAATATAGTATCATGACACTTAAGTGCATGCAGGAAACTTGGATCTTTCCCATTCCCATTCAGACCACATTCCTGAGACCCAACCTCCCATCCACCCCACCCCGCAAGCCAATGTCTGGGGAATCTGAAAGCATAGGAGAGGGAGGTACATTGTGTAGGAGAGGGAGATACATTGTCCAGTATTTGAATTGATGTGTCTAACCCACTTTTCCATAAAGCTAAGTTACAACTAATACTTGGCGCAAATGAAATAATGTTTTAGTATTTTATATACTTTATACACTTCATGAAAGCCACATTTAACTATATTAATTATATTAATATAATTATATTATATTAATTATAATTATATTAATTATACCTTAATATAGTTAAGGTATAATTATATACCTTAGTAGTCACTGAGGTATATAAAAAATACATAGGTTAAGAAGGTTATGTCCTTTCCTACTCTCATAAGAAGGTAAATATATGTATGTAAATAAGCATAGTACAAAATAATTACAGTTAAGTATAATAAAAGAGATAAAAGCAAAGTGCTTTTAAATGATAAATTACTTGCATTAATCTCATTTGAGTTTTTCAGACTACTTGATTATTAACAAAATCAACAACTTTGCTAAAGAAAAGAAATATGCTCCTTCTCGTTAATGGGACTTTTCTATTACTAAAGCTAACTAACTGTCCCTCCACTGCAATGTGAGAAGAGCTCTAGGCCTGATCGGGGTGAATCTCATAATGCAGTGCTTCTAAAACTTAATTCTAAGGCTCATCTAGGATCCTTATAAAAACTATAGATCTCCAGACCCCATCCTAACTAAATAAATCAGAACCTCCAATAGAGGAACCTAGAAACCTATGTTTTTGATAAGCACCTCCCAATTTTTCTTGTAGAATGAGAGAGACTGGGTTTTCTCTAAGCATCTTTGAGGACAGAACCTCTTCATTCATCCATTCATTCAGTTAGCCAATATCTATTCAGTTCATGCAGCATGCAAGATCAGATTTTTCTTAATCTATGTCATTATATTCCTTTTTTAGCTAAAAAACATGTGTTTGGTAAGTTACATATTTTTTAATTAATGCTGTTTGTACGGCACTACCAAAATATACTGGAAAGCAAATCCCCTAATAATATTTTCTCAGTACAGTGCTTTTTACACTACCCTATGATGCCAAAAAAATTTTTAAAGAATCGAATTTCAGTGTGATTGTTACTGAAGTGTGAAAAAGCATTCTACTCACTGCCCCCATACATCTTTAAAAAATGAAAAATACAGACTTAGAATATAGAAATAGATCAAAAGCTGTTTCCTTAAAAATGCTAACTTCCCAACTTTGAAATTTTGGCCACGTTTTCTGTATTATATATTTCTGTCTTATAGTAGGAAGAAGAAAGTGCTTTAGAAAGGCAGAAAGGAAGGTAGAAACTAATTTCTAAAAAGCTTGTTTGTTTGAAGATGTTGCTATTTAAAAAGAGACTTCCCCACATAATATATGCTGTGACTTGGAGAAGCATAAGCAGATTTGTCCTATTTTTTTCTGCATTTAAAAATTTCCCACTTCCTTTCTGACAACACCTCTTGTTCTCTTCCTTTCCCTCTTTTCTTCATCTGGGATGGGGGACAAGATATGATGAGGTAGAAAAGGAGAAAAAGGAGCTGGATTATGAGAAAGACAGAGAAGAGAAATAACATGATGGCTGGGGACAAAGGATTAGGCAAGGGACTGCACTATTAATGATAAAAATTCAGTCAATTAAAACAGTTCATTTGTAAAAGTTCAGTTAAACATAGGGCCTGCTAAAGAAGCAGAGTGAGAGAAAATCAAAATCTGGCAGTCACCCAACTCCTCCTTAGATGAATTTCACAGCAGCAGTGAAGCACAGAAACAGGCCTGTGTTCTGAAATGCCATCACCTCACCTAATTTCCATTGCTATTTTCTGAGGTCCAGGTGGATATGTCAGGAAAATGAACATGAACGTGAGTGCACCTTCTCCTTCACAGAGTGCAGCAGGCACTGGCAGCATGCAAGATTAAGTCCTTCAGACACTTGCAAGCCCACTTTTCAAAATCCCTTACTCTGTAGGTATACAAAAAATTATTTATAAAAATAATCAATGCCTCAACATATCCAGAGTGAAATGACTTATCTTATACATTATTTATAATATTTATCAATGTGTAAAATTTTATAACAATATAAAAAATATTTTAAAAAGATTTTAGTAACACATTAATGATTTGTAATACTTTCATTAATTCCATGAATGATAATAATAATGATGAACTGTTTGTTATTTAAATAAATTTTTGTATAATTACATAATTCTGATGTAAGAGCCTCTATAATGGGAATGAAACAAACAACAGAAAATAAGTGACAAATTGTAACAGCTAATTATATAATTCCAATTTTTGTGTGATGTCACACAAAAATTGGAATTATATAGTTAGAAAATAAACTGATTAAATCATTTCTTTGGCCTAGAAAATAAAAATCCAAAGATGTTATTGTTTTAATTCTTTAGTTATTTTCAGTAAGTCCTTTTCTTAGTAAATCACTTAAACTTCTCAGAATCATGTTTTTCAACTGAAAATGGAGATGACAATAATGACCACATAGAATAATTATGAGGCCAAAGCAAAGTATCCAGAACAGTATAGCAGGTACTTACTACATGTTAGGTTTCTCAGATGCCAAGTGCTAATTTTCAATTTCTCTGTTAAAATGGGGAAATTAAAATTTCTCACAATATTCTTTTTTTTAATACCTAAAGATATGAACCAATTTTAAAAGTAAAAACTTGTGCCAAAAGTCAACAAATCAGCTAAATCAGGAAAGGGAGAGAGGTTAATGCCAAAAACTTCAAAAACTGACAACCAAGGAAACAAATAGATGATTCTGGAGCCTAGGAGAGCAGAACACTTTGTAAGGCTCCTTACTCTATCTCCAGAACCCACATGAGAGAGGCAGGAAAACGCTAAAAACTGTCACCAACATTCCTGTAAGAGAGACCACACCACTAAACTCATGGGTTTAGAAAAAAATGTACTATTTTGTTCTTATCCATGAGCTTCCACTCAAGCTCCCCAAATTAACTAAATCGCCAATCATATTTAAACCATACTGTAATCTAATAATTCAGTAGGTCTCTGTATCTATCAAGGTTTAATGTAAGAAACAGAACCCACTCTAGGTATGTCAAACAGAAATTAGATAACCACAAAATTTTCAGAACAGCCAGAAGAGTGGGAGTCAGCAAGGCCTCCATTGGAGCCATTAGGTCTAAGAGCATTCCCCCATAACTGCAATCCCAAATCTGAGACAGCCACTGATCTTGCTGCCCCTACCACCAGCATGACTGTGTCTTGACACCCACAAAGCTGAAATGTCCTGCCACTGCCACAGCTGCCTTTTAATACAATGCCTCTGTTTTACACTTAGCTGTAGGAAAATGACCTCTACCTCCCTTCTACCAACCAAAATATGAATGAGTGCACCCAAATCCTAGCTATAAAGAAAATGTGAAATGTTGTTATAAGCTTTTCAGTCTCTGCCCTACAGGAACACACTAGTTACGGGGAAGTTGAATAGAGGTTGTGAATCAGTCTGCAGTATCCACTCTGGGTTTATTGCAGCTGTCCAATCCAATGGCCATGTCCCTCAGAACCTATCCCTTTGGTGACTCAACATCCACATGCATTTGCCTCTCAACTCAAGCTGTTTTCTTTGTTTTCTAGCTATCATAACCATCTATCTATGTTAATACATCTCCAACATCAGTTTTAATATTAAATAAGATGGAGGAAATCATAATCAATGTGCCAAGAACCATATGTTTGTTTCAGTGTATCTAAAGTATTGTTTCTTGAAGTATGGTCCAAACCCTGCTTGCAGAAGAATGACCTAGAATACCTGTTAAAAATGGAGACTAGGAGACCCATCTCAGATGCATGAAATCAGAATCTCTAGAAGTGGGGCCCAGAAATCCACATTCATAACAAACTCCCAGATAATGTTTATCTCACTCTGTTTGACAACCACTCATTTATTTTTAAACGAGAAACTATTTTCCCCCAGCAAACCAGAAAATTTATGTTTTCTTGAACTTTTCTGCTCTAAATTTTATTGTAGGAAACAACAATGGATGGTCTTTGCAATTTAATAAATATTTTGCCAATTGCCTCAAAATGATTTCCCCAGATTACTTTGACACAAAAATATCAGAATGCCGTAAGTAATCAGATGGGTTGAGTTTCCTTTTCCAGGATTTCATAGGACACCATGTCTTTAAAAGTTGCATCCAACATATTTATTTTTTTTTTTAAAGTTAGTTATAGTTTTTCTGTTGCAAATTCTATTAGACAGGCAGTCTTAATTTGAGAATTTTATTTAGAAATGACTCAAGGATCTTAAGTGTAAAAGTAATAGATCATGCCAGGTTTGTGAACAAAATTACTGTCAGTCAATCAGAGTTGCTATATTATATGTCTCCTTTTTAGAGTCACAATAAACTCTAATATAAAGGAAACCGTGAAAACAGAAGAGCAGAAAAGCTATTCAGATCTTAATTTTTGTAAGTTAAAAATCTTCTGAGGTCTAAACTATACTAGAAAATTTACTACAAAAAAAAAAACCCTGATTAATTATAACCTGTGATGTTTAGTGATATACCAAAAACTTACAAAAATGATGAAGAGAGTATGGGAGGGTACAACTTCAAAGATTATAATATTTTGGATCAGGAAGATCTATGTAAGTAATTCCTTTTAAATAAATTTAATCTATTCTAATAAATTGTGCAAATGTAAATTTATACCTTGGAGCTGTAATTTGATCTTAGCTTTTCAAAACTATAGTTAAAAAGCAGAGAATGGGTGGAGGAATACTTTACTATCATTTTTCTTTTACATAAATTATAGCTTTTGTTTTAATTGTTAAAATTTTTGGTATTATTTGTATTAGTTTTGTTATTATTGTATTACTCAAAAGAGATTAATAAAAATTACTAATAATCCCCAGTTTGAGGGGGGGTGCATTCCTCCTGTAAATCTCAGTTTACTCAGCATTCTGTCTCGATCTCACGTTGTCTTCCAGAGTGTGAAGACCGTATTTCTTGATCACTGAAAAGCTAAAAGCTTTGGGGAAAGAAAAAAGTTAACAGGTATAATTTAACTGCTCATGTGATGGGAAAAAAATTAATGAATTAAGCCACATTATTTCAAAATATAGTTTTTATTTTTTCATTTTATTGTATACACTTGTCATAAATTTTAATTGAATCTTTTTATATCTCATCTTATTCTCAAAAGGGTACAAAGCTTTTATATCTAAAGCTTAGTTCTGAATTTTGGAGTAGTTAGATCAAAGAGGGAAAGTAAGGGGCTACATGACTCTCATTGTCTGGTTTGTAAAGTAAAATTAAACAAATGGGAGGAAAATAGGTCAAGTCAGCAAGAGAAATAAATTTTTACCTGATCCCGAACTCTGAGAGAAATTTGTTACAAAATACAGAGGTAATGTTTTTATTGGTATATAGTAAAGAACATACATTTAATTTTTAATTGGAGTTTTTGAAAAACAATTGGAGGAGGAATGGCAATAATTAAATATCTTTTTGAAACTTAAAAGCAGTATAAAAATACGATAGAATGTGTATTATAAAATTCAGGAGTGATACTGTGCCACTTTATCTAAATCAGACTATTACAAGGATATATTGGAAATTATTCTGACAATGGTTTATAATCATTTTTGGCTGAATGAAAGAATGTGAGAAATTCACATTTATGAAGTCACTTCTCAAGAACAGTATCACAGAAAACATTATATCTACCGGTAACTAATATATTAATAAAGCTTATGTGTTCGGTTGCTCATGGGCGCCATTACGCCAGCAGGAAGGTGGCTCAATACCTAAGATGGCCAACGGCTCACGACCAAAGTTACAGCAGAGACTTCCAGAGCGGCGAGATCAGCCAAACAGAAAAGTCCCCGCCCTGTAACCCCACTGACATCCTGGGCCAAAACCTTTAAAAACCACACCTATACCCCAGATGCGTGCAACTTCTCTGGCCCCGTTCCTCGGGACCAGTGAACCTTGCCCGCAGACCCTGATAAAGCCTGTTTTATACTTCACTTTGGCTCAATTTCACCCTCATTCTCGTCTCCTCCAGCCGATCATTTTCTCCTCCGGCCGATTATTACATTTGAGGGATTTGGAAAGTACAGAGATTTGGAAAGCATTCTGTACTCAACCATAATTTCAGACTTCAGAGGCTACCAGCATTGACCAGCTGGTGCAGTACTCATCCTTTTTTAATTTAACATAGTTAAAATTTCCTGTATAAAATATTTTTAGCATATTTTCAATTAGCATTTTTGTAATATGAAAAGCATGATAATACTATTTATATTTTATAAGCATATAATATCTTATTGTCACCTATATTTTTAAGTGACATAATGATTAATCATTTTTTTGTTGTTGGATATTTAAGTGTTAGTTTTTTGTTTGTTTGTTTGTTTTTTCCCTGTCGTAGGTAACCCTGTAATCAGTATGTATGGATTACCTTAACTCAGCCTTTATAGATAGAAAAAAACACACTGGAATCTTACTACCTTCTGTTTTTACCCTTCTTACTCTCAGGAATTTCACCTTGCTTTCAAACCCTCACCATCTTTTCCCTGCAATGTAAATAAACATTCACATTAGATATGGCTTTTATATAAAGAAGCAGATCAATTTTCAGAGGTCCATAGCCAAAACTGTTACTTACAACTGTAAACTTGTTTAGCAGGACAAACAATCAGAGACTCGTGGACATGGACTATAGATTAGTGATTACCAATGAGTAGGGGAGAGGAAGGAGGTAGACGGGGTAAAGGGTTCAAATATGTGGTGACAGAAAGAATTCTAACTATGGAAGGTGAACACACAGTGTAGATATATATGTGCCTTGCTGTTAAAGTGTACAGCGGAACCTTAGTGGATTTTGTTAACCAATGTCACCACAAATAAAATAAAATAATAAAATAATAAAATAAAATAATAAAATAATAAAATAAAATAATTGTTTAAAAGTCAAAATTGGAAATCTACAAGTGGAAAATTCTCATAGAAATTTTTGTTTGTCCTATGTTAAGTTAGATATTATCATTTTTAAAATAGGTAATTATGTGTAAAATATTGTATTCTAGCACCTCCAAGGAAGTTGGTTGACTGAACTAATTACACATGTTCCTATCCTAATATAGCAACAGTTAGGGAGAAGCTGTTCCACTGGGACATCTGGACACAGTCTACACCCACTTTGCCTGTTCCCTGTAGACATTTGAGTCTGGAACTTCTCTGTTCTACAGTTTATGGCTTCTAAGTAAATTTAGAGGGGAAGCACTCCTCATTGCTCTCAGTAATCATCTATTCCTCATCTCTAGAGGCAGGAATCAGACTGTATTTATAATGCTTAATAATAATCCTATTTTACCATTTGGCTATATGAACGCATTATTGCAAATCTCTCATAGGCTTTAGAAACATTGGATCACATCTTCAAGACTGTCCTAGTGCCCCACATGGTGGCCAAAGGCATACACCCCATTCTCCCTCTTTCCTACAACACCCATTTATAAGAATAGAATAACCATGTGTAAAAAATGTTCACTCCCACAGATGAAATTTTAGGCATCCTTACATCCCTACATAAGCCAGAAGATTACTTGAAAATACTTTGAAAAACTCCTGAGTTTTCCAGAAAAAAATAATCTACCAACACTGTAGTTTAGTATTTAGTCCTCTTTCATGACAGTTAAAATGACTTAGTCCTTCACTAAAGTTTTGATTATGCTATTGATAAATACTTTATTCTTAAGTAGCTGCTTTAATATGGAAGTTAAAGCCCATCACAAACTATCCTGTAACCCTCAGAAATACCTTCTGTCCCAGGGTTAGTAAGAGCCAACCACTTTGTTCATTTACAAAACAGCAGAGAAGAGCAATCTGCTATTTTTTTAAAAAAATGCATGGGGTGGTAAATCTGTATATTTTTATATCTTAATGTTCTAGCATCATTTTAATGTTAAATTAAAAGCAAATTTTTGTGGGAGAGCACTGGGCGTCATTTTTTTTTCTTTTCTTCTTCTTCTTTTTTTTTTTTTTTATTATGATTGAAACTTAAAGCATTGCCCTAATTGCCTAGGTAAGACATGACATACTCTTGTACAAAATAATTTTCATAGCTTTTTTCTTTCTTTCTTTTCATTACCCTCCTCTTCCTGGCCCCTCACTGTCCTCATTCCTTACTAGCTTTTCTTTATTCAGTGGTTTGTTCTGTGCCTATGCAATGTCTTTGCCAAGGTTTAAAGCTTGACTGATGACACCAAATTATGAGCCATTCCATCAGTTTCTTCAAATGTGGCTGTAATGTAAGTGGAAAAGAATGGCTTCATCCTGACAGCCAGAAGAGCACCTGTAAAATTGTATCATAATTCAGGCCTTGTCATTATTAATAATGCATTTTTATTCAAAGATGATGTCATCGTTCCATGGTCAGTTATAATGATTACTGATATTTATTTTGCATTTATTAAATGCAGTCTCCTATTTAAATTATTCCAGGTATTAATTTATTTAATTCCTCATAACAATCCTATAAAGTAGTTAGTATCACCATATTTTATCTAAACAAGACTTATCAATTATATACACAACTAAAGAAAAAAGACTGCCAATTAAACTATTATATAGAGCTTTCTAATTTCATAGTTTTTACTTCACACATATTGTGAAAGCTCTTTCAGACTGTTTTGACATAAATTTTGATACACTCATATGTATAAATAAAAAAAAGTAAAATAAACTGGATAAAATAATTCGAGAACTTCATATTTAATATCTAACTCTTCCGAATCACATTTGACTCAGAGACTATGATGTGGGTTTTTTTCCCTAAGTAACTCAAATTTATATATGTAAAAATATATATATCTTCATAATAAGCGGTTTGTTGATCCAGTACTAGTTAGAATTCAACAAACTTCAGCAATGCAAGCACATGCATATTTGGTTGAAACTTTCAAAAGAAATCAACAGAGAATAGATATTTTAATTCAATATTTTTACTGAAGTTTTTTGTTTTTATCCAGACGTTTTGGTGCCTTATGGCTCTGACTTTTGGGTATATGAGAACAAAATAGGAATAATTCTTAAGTTTATAAATGTTGGCAAGTCCTGCCTTTTTAAACCCAAACCACATAACATAGCAACTCATATGCTTGGCATATATAAGGGATGGGAATAGTTATGGGGATATTAGTACCATCAAATTAACAGAACCTGGGGAGTTTACCCAATTGATAGTCACCTTAGGGAGTTTACCCAGATTGATAATGAGCTGAGAGTATCCAGCAGGTGAACCACAGAGACTTTTCCAAAGGAAAAGTAAAGATAGAATTCTATTTTATGTGCAACTCACCATAGCTCTCTTTTTTATAGTAATTAGTCTTACTGGAAAAAAAATAATAATGCCTCCCAAAAAACATCTGAGGTTCCGTGGGGAATTTCCATAATTTAAATTCTGACTAGAACTGCGGGTTATAAAATTTATGATAATTTCATTTTATTTTCAAAGAAAAAAATTATTACCCCCGCTACTTATATCAAATTACCAGAAATTCCAGACCCTGATGCTACCAATCTGATTTTTCATTTTCTACAAGTAAGGACACCCTGATGCTACCAATCTGATTTTTCATTTTCCACAAGTAAAATTTTATTTCATTCTTAAGTGAGTTAGCTGACCTTTATAAAAGAGGAACAGAAGAGGAGAGCTGGAGAAATGAAGGAGGATAAGGCAATGACTAAGTAGAAAGTATATGTCCACCTAAAGGCATTCCGATTCCATTAAGAAAAAACTCTCTGGCTCAATACATACATACATACATACATACATACATACATACATACATACATACATACGTACATAAAAAGATGTCTGCAGACATGTGAACCATCAGTTTTTGACCCTTGGTATAAGGAAAAAAACTGGGATCTTGCCTCATAAATGATTGGCTTCAGAAAGATAAGGGAGAAGGAGGGGTTGAAGATGACTGCAAGGTTTCTAGTCTGAGTAATAGAATGATCCAGGAATAGGGAGACTGGTGACAGTAAATGGGAACAATTAGGATTTCTTTCAGTTTTTGAGATTAACAGGTCACTCCATAGAAATTTCCAATGGACATTTGGAAAGGTGAGAATGACGCTCAGGAGTTTATAACATTTTATTTCATTTTATTTTATTTTGTGTTAAAAATAGCATTTTCTTACACTTTCAGTTAAGCAGTTTGATTAAGGTCGTCTATTTCTACTTTTCTCTGCAGATCAGTGACTCAGCCTCATACTCCTTTCCAGTCTTTGTTAAACTACATAGGGAAAAGAGACTCTAGGCTTTACAGCAAATACATTAGAACAGTAAATATCAAATTTTATTCTGAATTCATCCCTTGTTTTGAGTTAGAACTATCATTGGTAAATGTCAGAATGGACTAAATCACATATAAATAAAGTATCAAAGAAGCCAATAACCCAAGTAATATTCATTGAAGTTGGGTTTTTTTGACAGTTTCACATAAGTACTAATTAACAATAAATAAATAAATAAATAAATAAATAAATAAATAGATAAATAAATAAATAAAATATGGTCATTTATGCATTGTTTTAGCTTGTTAAACATTAAATTTGACTGTGTGAGAGCCGACTTTAAGGTTCTGGAAAATAAAACTACATAATCTAATAATAAGAGCTTTCTTATAAAAACTAGGGCTAGCTTTGACAATAATAATTAAACTAGCAGTTGTTCTCTTTTACTCACACACTTCACTTTACAAAGTCAAACTTGAAGTATTAAATTTTAAAATCTTTTACATTAAAAGGTATTTTGGTTTGTCCTATTAAGTGAGGAATAATAACATCTACCTCTTTCCATTTCAATGAGGTATTATGAAAATATAGAGAATGCTATTTATGAAAATATTTGACATCATTTAGAAAAAAGGAACCTGTCATAACCTGAGTCCTTTATGTCAATCAAGTATTTCCAAGTGTTCATCCTGCAGTTTTCAACCTCCAGACAATGCAGTCCATTGCTCATTTATAAATGAGCATCTGTTCCACCATCTTATATAATGATAGTATATAATAATAGCATCATATTATTACAAGGGACCCCAGCTGCAAAGGTTTAGGGTTTTTTTTCGCTTGTTTTATTTTGTTTCTACTACATTACCTTGCTTTGCTTAAAAAAAAAAAAAAACATTTGAGAGTTAGAGCCAACCACAATTAAGTGGACCTGGTCTGTGTCAAGCTGCTTTTCAAACTGTGATACAAGGGAAAATCTTTCTATAGAATTTATTAAAAATTGAAATAGGATCGCTTATTGAATAAAGATGGTTCAGTTGTATGTACCAATTAATAGTTTCCTTTATAACTAATTTTAAAAGGAAGCAAAGGTAATGGAATGTGAGCAATGAAATATTGAAGAATATAAACATTTGAATTCTCGAATGTGTTTTAAACAAAAAAAAAATCCTATTTTTATTGTCACTCAAAACCCTAATGATTCAGCTGAAACTTATTGGATGTCATTAACCAATGTCACCATAAAATAATTAACTAATTAATTAATGGATTTTAAAAAACTAATGATTGCTAAGTATAAAAAATGAGACCATAACTAAAAATTGTTTTCACAGTTTTACTATTTTTAAAATTTTTGTCTGAATTATAATATTGTAATCTAATTTAAGAAAAGAGAATGTCTTTAGTAATATAGAGTCAACAAATCTATTTCAAATGATACTATGAATATGAGCGTGACATTACGAAACAAAATATTTCCTGAAAGCTGCTACTAAAGTAAGTAAAGTTTATAATTTTCCATTTGTTATAGTTTAAAAATAAAGAGAAAAAGCTTTAAGTAAGAACAAAATTTACCTTTATTTCAGGTCACCACTGTGGAATTTAATAAGTAAATTTCATCCTAATGGCTTCAAGAAGTACCATGACCTTCAGAAACTGTAAGAAAAAATGTAATTCCTGGTATTAAAATTAGCTAATACTCTTTAGCATATCTGTTTCTTCCCACTTTTGTGGAGACCAACACGGTACCACTGTTTTAATCTAATCCCTCTTGGGAAAATTATTTTGCTATTAGCTGGAGACTACCATGTGATTTTTTTGAGCAGTACTAAAACCATTCTAGAAAAATCTCAGATACCTATCCCCAAAGAAACTAGAGAATGTACACTGTGAATCTTCCTGCCACACGCTGCCAAAATGAGGATCTTCAGGAGGTTTTACTCTCTGTGTTATTCTACAGTAGGTCACCATAACACCCACCTTAGAGAAAGATGCGAAGACCTTTTACCACATCTGCAGTCAAGATGAGATAGTGAAGAATCTTCTTCCATATGTTTTCAAACTCAGTCTCCACCTAAGATAGCAAATCCTTGTGGTTTAAAACTACTGTGTATGTTGTTTGGGTGGCTTACTTAATTCCATTGTCACATCTGCCTTGCATGTTGTTTTATTTTGGCCTCAAGTAGCACCTGACACACTAGCTTCGCTTCAGTTTAGGGTGGTCTGTGTGAGCTCAAAACCCATAATGGTCCAGGTGACATTAACCTAGCTCAACATGTAACTAAATAATATTGTCTGTTGGGTTTAAATATTTTGTGCCTGAATCACACTATCTAGAAACACTATCTCAGAATTCCTAGTTTCATTTTCATAACTGTATTGGTTTTAGTCTAGGTTTTACATTAGAGAAACCTGGTATATAGATATATATGTGTATATTTTTCTTCAAAATAACAAATAGAAATAAAGCAGAATCAGAAGAAAAAATTAATCCACTTCAATGAAATGTTCTCAAAACCCAGATAATCTGCAAAAATATATATATTTCATATTCAAAAATAAAAATTCCAATAAAAATGACTTAGAACTTTATTCTGGACATTTATCAATTAACAGAAAAGAGCTTTCCAAAATCAGGAGTGATATAAAAACTCCAAGATGATAACTTTCAAATGTTATCTTCTGATTTCTGGAATGTGAAGAATTTTTCTGATCTGTAGCACCACCTTATGTTCACGTTTTTAAAAAGAGTTAGTACTTCAAATCCAAATATCAAAGTTCAGGTTTATATAACACAATAGTTTAGCACTTTTAAACAATGAACATTAAATTAATTCGTGAACAGCCAATTTGTTTCAAGTAATAAAAGATCAAATTAGCCTAATTATAAAAAGAAAAAATTCTAATTGGTTATTAAAAGAGTAGCTTGGCTCAGACTCCAGGAAATACAGTCTATTGCTTGCTCATTACAGTAGTTAAAAACAAATAAATATGTGTTAAAGTCTTTCTATGTATTAATGAGAAAGATACATTACCTACTACATGATTGAGCCACAGCATATTCTGTGAAATTATTAAATACGTAATAAATTTAATAATAACATTTTACAATCAAAGTTAGGTTTTCTTGCATGTTGGAAAAATAGGAAATCTCTTTCAGTCAAAATATCTAATTAATTGAGAGTTTATTCATATTGGTATCTACCTTATTGCTCCAAAAAGTTTTTAAAAGTTACAGGTAAACTCAGAACACTCTAAAGAACAATAGTAACCAGTATTCAAAGCAAGAAATCAAGCTTGGAGCTCTTACTTGGTTATTCCTCAGCACCTGGGGCCAGCGCACTTAGAAGTGGAAAGCTTCATTGGGTAAATATGATGCAATTGCTTGTGCTCCATTCCCTTTGATCTCCAGTTGACTAGGGGCCAAACTTCCAGGATGACTTTAATTAACTATGTAAGCCTGCATTTCTGTGTTGACAGTCCTATCGAATTTATATTTTCCTACTCTTGATTCTTTTTATTTTTGTTTTTTTTCTCTGTCATGTATACTCCTTATAAGTTTCCTCAAATGCTTTTTGGGTCAAGACTGGGGGAGTCAAATTGATAAAATTAAAGTTGATTTGCTTGGCAAATTTGTGATTAAAACGGAATGTATTTTGGGACCTTAAAGATGTCACATACTTGTACTTTTGCCATCAACATCTTTGAAGAATTATAGCAGGAAATGCTAAAAAGAAAAAGAAAAAAAAAATCTGACTTCTAGGCCTGTCTTATTAGTGAGTGCCTTACTGCGAATTGAAGTTTCATTCATAGAAAATTAAAATATTAAATTTTAGCTAGTACCTGTTCACATTTATAACTGATAGTTCTAAATAAAAACTGGCCTAATCATACATGAATTTAATAGCAAAACAAAGTTTTATGATAACCAGCTGCACAAAATTGTTTCATTATGTTTACTTTTTTAATTAAAAAATTTAATTGTGATAAAATACATATGACATAAATATTCTATCTTATTCAATTTTAAGTGTACATTTAGAGGCATTGAGTACACTCACACTGTGTTACCATCACCGCCATCCAACCACAGAACTCTTTTTATCTTGCAAAACTGAAAATCCATTTCATTACGTTTTCCTTTTAATAATCATTTCACAGGTGCCTGCAAAACAATAAGATTAAATCCGTAACCATCTATGCTTTCTGAGGACTGTACAATCTTACTAAACTATAAGTACCAGTAATGATTAATTTGCCAATTCCACAGTGGTCAGCCTGACCCATTCCACTCTGTACCAGCCCTTCTGCCCACAAAGAGCTGAATGGCCTCATAATGTGGAGGCTACGAGCATGGGATTCTGAGTGAGACAGGCTTTCAAGTCCTGACTTCATCATTCACTTAGGTGTGTGAACTTGAACAATTTGTTTTCCTTCCTAAGCATCAATTTCCTCTACTATGAAATACAGATTATAACAGTAGCTACCTCAGTGTTGTAAGAAACAAATGAGAAAATGCGTGGGAAGAATTAGGTACACTGTGCCTGGCACATAATAAGAATGCAATATACATTAGCCATGGTGACAGGAATAATAATTGAATGAACGTAATCAAAATAAGAAAGCCTGGTGATAATTAAAATCTATGAAGGAGAAAACCCAAAAACTTCCCCAGTTATTATTTTCCTACTAATCCTGCTTTTATGAATATATAAATCACTATAAGTTTAAAAGAGTATAAGCCTTTTTTATTGTGATAAATATACATGGTATAAAATTTACCATTTTAACAATTTTTAAGTATACAGTTCAGTGGCATTAAGTACATTCACATTGTTGTGCAACCATCACCATCATCCATCTCCAGAACTTTTCCATCCTCCTTGATTAAAACCTGGTACCCATGAAACAATAACTCACTATTCCTTCTTCCTCCCAACCCCTGACAGCCACCATTCTACTTTCTATCTCTATGAATTTGACTACTGAAGGTATCCCATACAGGTAGAATCATATACTATTGGCCCTTTTGTGCCAGGCTTATTTTGCATAGCACAATATATTCAAGGTTCATCCATGTTGCAGCATGTTTCAGAATTTCCTTTTTTTTAAGGCAAAATAATATTTTATTATATGTATATACCACATTTTATTTATCCATTCATCCATCAATAGATATTTTGGTTGTTTCCACCTTTTGGCTATTATGAATAGTGCTGCTGTAAACATGAGTACACAAATATTCATGAGTCCTTGCTTTCAATTCTTTTGAATATATACCCAGAAGTACAATTGCTGGGTCATAAGGTAATTTTATGTTTGTCTTTTTGAGGAACTTCCATACTGTTGTTCATAGAATCTGTACCATTTGACATTCCCACCAGGGACGTGCAAGGGTTTCATTTCCTCCACATCTTCCTTGACTTGTTATTTTCTGGGGGTGTTGTTGTTGTTGTTGTTGTTGTTGTTGTTTAATAACAGCCATCTTACTGGTATCTTATGGTTAAGACCAAAGTTTCTTAAAATAGGCTTTCTCAAAGTTTCATTTCATTGCATTTTGCCAAGCATCTGAAACTAACACCCTAGAAGAAGTTATTGAATGGAAACATAAGCAAACATCATATGAATAAAAAACTCCCTGTATTTCCATTTCTGCCCCCCTTGCTTTATATTCTAACCCAGGAAACTCACTCTAGTCAGATTCCTAGCTTGCAGCATCAGTTTTGAGGATTGAGTCAAGGCCATCTAATCAATCAGCAAAGTGATAGAAGGCCACCAGAGACTGAGAGCCTTAATAGTAAGCTTGTTGTCCACATTCTCTTCCCTTTAATCCCATCCCTGCTCCTTTGTACCATAGCAAATTATCAAAAGTCCATATTGAACTCACTCTCATCAGACTTCTATTGTTCTCTCCAGCTCACTCCCTCCCCTATGACTCTTCAAAACTTAGTAAATAGCATCTGCTTGGTTTAGTGGTCAATGGAAGTAAAAGGTAGTACAGACCTGGAGAGTAAATTTAAAAGTGTCCCCCATCTCTTCCCATCTTTTTTCAAAAAACTGGAATATTATTTGGGTACTAAAGATGTCATAGACTTCCTGTTTTTCATAGGTAATCATTAGATACCTGCTTTTTTTTTTTTTCTCATCCATAAATTTTTATTAGCCCTACAGTCTGCAAGTCCTTCAGCACAGAAAGGTAAGTCAAACATGCCGTTTTCCAACAGCTCACACCTCAGTGTTTCAGGTAGACCCCTGTGTTGCCACTGGGGAGAGGCACACCTCTCACTCTCTGGAAGCTTATCATCTAGGGTAAGGAAAATACCTACATACACCCAATCGAGAATGATAAAAGAGATTACTTAACTAAGTCCTATACCTGTGTCATTCAGGCCAAAACTGCTATTATGATTCAGTGAAAGGAGTCACCATGTCAGGTCCATAGCAGTGAGGAATGGCTCTGAAAAGGACTGGGCTAAGCAGATGAGCAGAGGGTGCAGGGGTGAATCAAATGTCTTTACCCGGGGAATTTCCATTGACTTTTAAGAGAGCCCCCTGAGGTATTCCTAGGGAAGAACTCAAGCTATTCTTCACCTCTTCCTTTGCCCAGTTGGGCTCCAGGTTTGCAAGGGAGGGAAGGAATCGATTGTGTTACAGGGCGTCATCCCTCACTCCCCTAAAGCAAAAGTCAACTTGGTGAGGGACGAGGAGTTTCCTGGTAGGAGAAATTTTACAGGCTGTCAACTCTAAGATCTGACAGAGTGAAGAAAAGAAAGAAATCAATGTAGTCTATGTATCAGCGGAAGTAAAATTTGAACTAATACTTGTATACAAATCATAGACAGAGGAAAAAGAAGAGGAAAGAAATTGGAGTGGGAGGCATGTACAGAAATGATTATAATACATAATATGTACTGAGTGCTTATGACATGCATTGCTTCAAATTTTACAACAACCCAAAGAAGTAGGTACTAATACTGTCTCTATTTTAGAGATGGGGAAACCGAGGCTTTCAGAAGTTAATTGCTTGCTTAAGGTCAGGCTATAAATAACAAAGCAACGAAGCTAGGAATAAAGCTGTCTGCAGCAGATTCAGAGCAGCTTGAGTGAATTGCTGAGATTGAGATAGAAATAAACATGGTGAGAAGAGAGCAACATAGTAGGAGAGTTGGTTCCTTCTGCAGAAGAGTGAGAAGTGAAGTTGGGTAGGTAAGATGGAGCCAAACTCTAGCGAAGGTATGCAGTATCCTTTTTTCCAGAACAGGCTCCTGCCTTCCTCCCAGGTTCATCTCTTGCCTCTCCTCACAACCCCTTCGTGGTGGGGCCACACCAAATAACCTGGCCATCCCTCAACTTGTTACTCTCTTTATACCTCTTGTTTTTGCTTAAGCAATTTCTCTACCTAGAATAACTCCTACCCATTCTTTGCTTTGTGAATGACATACGTTCATTGAAGAATCTTTTCATTTGTGCCTCCTTTAATAAAGACTTTCTGTTTGCTCACTATTCCATGCTCTGCAGTCCCCACCCCGGCAAAAGCAGGTGCTTTCTCCTCTGCGATGTCAGAGGGACCATACGTTATACACCTCTCCTTTCCCTATGTTGCTATAATAACCTTTCCACACGCCGTCTTCCCTCTAGACTCAAAGTCCCCCAACCAAAAGGATGATCTACCTAGCATAGTGCCATAGAGTAGGTGCTCAAAACAATTTGATAATTAAACAAATAGGTGGATGAATAAGTGATTGATTGGTTTATTGATTGATTATGGGGAAATCAAGAACAAAACATAAAAATGCAAATGATAAAGAACTTTTAGAGATCCAAAGACAGGGAAATGGCATGATGAGAAAAGTATACAAGAAAATTTAAGATGGATGATTATTGTCTTTCCTTTCTTATTGTAAGAGATCAAGAAAGCACAAATTTATTGTGGTCATTTCTCCTTTTTCAGGTATCTCAGTCGTAACAGAATAACCTTCTTGAAGCCAGGTGTTTTGAAGATCTCTACAATCTAGAATGGCTGTATGTTTGATATATGTGGCATTTTATACTATTAGTTTTGATGTTCTAAAAAATATATACGTGAATCATTTTTTTCTTCTGCCTGGCAGGATAATTGAAGATAACCACCTTAGTCGAATTTCCCCATTGACACTTTATGGACCAAATTCTCTTATTCTCTTGTAAATACTAAAATTAAAGCAAATGCTTTAATTGAAAGAAAAGACATGAATAAAAATTACTGCTTTAAGTTTAATAGTATTAAGTTTGAAATTGTTAAAATCCTAAAAAAGGCTTTTCAACTAAAAACCATTTCCTAATTATATTTTATGAGGCTATTTTGTAGTTCTAACAATTTTCATAAGATCTTGTCTTCTACAATGCCAGCCCATCAAAACTGAATACAGCCTCATTGTCATATTTTATTGAAATATCCTTAAGTACACCATTACTACCCTATATCAATCTTGGTAAAGAAAATTATTTATTTAAAATCATCTTCTTTTTACCCTACTATTGAAGGGAACAGGCTTTTTTCCCATTACTAATATTACTGCTTCCTCCCAGTGACAACTATTATTTGTCAAATTTTGTCATTAATGAGCACTTAATATAAAACACTTACAGAAAGAAATTAGAGAAAACAACTAACTTAATAGATTGTCATGTTTTCATAAGGATAATGATAATATTATGTTTGACTTAAGTTAAAAAAAGAATTATAAAAATATGACTTCTTAAATTTCTTCTCTTTTTCAGAACGCTGATGAATAATGTCTTTACTCGTTTGCCTGATAAACCTCTTTGTCAGCACATGCCAGGACTGCTGTAAGTTGCTCTTTTCTTAAAGAAATCAACTAACTTTTCTAGTTTTGTCTAGTTCATTTGGATATTAGGGTTTTTTAAATGATAATTATTATTATCCTATTACATTTCCTCAAATTACTTTAGCATTTTTATTATTAAGTATCCCCATTACCTAAACTAACTCCTCTAAGCTCTCACCAAAATAACACATCTCAAAAATAAATAAATAAATAACTTCGAGGCAAGAAGGAAGACAGAAGGGGTGTCATTGTATCTATATAATATCCCCCCTTCTCTGTGTTGACCTAGTCATCTATTAATTTGGTACAGAAAGATGAAGTTCATAAATTCTGCATAATGAGACTATATTTAAAAGTTATTTTTGAAGTCTAATCACAGTAGAATATGTTTCATGGAATTTGTTACATAGTAGCTTTTTTGTGGTAATAAGTATCATTCTACCTACTCAGAACTCAGTTACCTAGTAAATTTCCCTATTTTAAAATATAAGTAAAAAAGAAGAAATAAATACCAAAATAATCATTAAAAAATTTAATCAGTAAACAGCATACATAGTGTATGAAAACTTCCTCTGTTTCTCATTTTGTAGGAAATTTCAAAAGTTGTGTTTAATTTCTAAGTTCACAGTAAATTAAAATTGCCATATTAAAAGTGGGAGGTGGGAGGCAGAGTAAAAACGTTGATTTTAGTTAGTGGTGACAGCTATCAACCTGAATAAAGCAAGAGTGGGAAATATTATAAAAAGCAGACATAGTATTTCAAAACATACTAATTTAGAACAATTTAGGGGAAAACAGAAATTTCAAAAGTCACTACTTAGTCCACAGGACACCTTGGTATAAGAGTAGAGTGTCCTCATTTGTGACAAGTTAAAGTCATTAGGGAAAGGGAAATTAAGTTTAATATCTTTCGTTATAACTAAATTTTGGTTCAAATGAATGCATTAACAGTAATTACATGGTCAGTAATCCAAACTTAGTAATAAAGTAAAATTGATTAATATTTACATAAATTAGCAAATAAAAATTCATCCATTGAGACCAGAAGCAAATGATATTATGCAGGTATAAGAGTAAATTTTTCCTATGCCTTAAAAAGGCAATCATATAGACATTTCATACAATAAAAATTAAAATGGTTAAGATTTTTTTACTAAAGAAGTAGACTTTTAAAAATTTCTATATGCATTCCTGATAGGGACAATGATCCCAATTTTAATGTTAGTATTAATAATTTTTGCTTTATAAGTATTCATTTTTTAAAACAAATTACAGTATCTTTATCTTGTATGTGGACTTTTATTTATCAAAATATAAACTAGAAAATCTGGTATATGTGTTGGCAAAAAAAAAAATTTAACTCTGATTTAGTGGAAAAATCCATACAAAATAAAAAGACATTTGACAGCCCAGGGTAATATGCTTGTAAGATATATGACAGACCATAGTCTGCTTCCAAAGGAGATATGGAAGCAAAAGCAGCCTGCTCCAGGAAAGGGGGCAGAAAAACCTCTCCAGCCCAGGACCTGCACTACTACAGAGCAGTGAGCAGTGCTCCCTTGGGTTGGGGCTTCTGAGGTATTGGTAACAGGAATGCTGAGAAAGCCACAGCCCTAAAAGAATAAAAAAAAAAATCCATTGTCAAATTATAAAGCAATCGGCAGAACCAGACCCAGAGATAACTTAGATGTTACAACCACCAAACAGGGAAATTTAAATACTGATGATTAATAATTAAATGATATAGTGGAAAAGATGGACAATATACATGTACACATGGGATGTGTCAGCAAAAAGATGAAAGCTATTAAAGAAAGTCAAAGAATTACTTCAATAGGCTTAGCAACAGCTGAACTCAGTTAAGGAAAATATCAATGATCTTGAAGATGAGTCAATAAAAAGCTTTCAATTTGAATCAAGAAGAGGAAAGAGAGTAAAATAAAGACAGAACAGAAAATACAAAAGTTGCACAGTCATATAAAATTGTCTAACAAGTGTGTAAATAAAGTCACAGAAAAAGATGAAGGGGAGAAACACAACAGAGGAATATCTGAAAAGATCATCGCCAAGAAGTTTCCAAAATATACAATAAACTAAAAATCTAAGAACTTCAGAAAAACCCAAGCAGAAGTGGAAAAAAATATTAGCCAAATAATAGTCAAACTGTTGGAAACCAAAGATAAAGAAAAAAACTTAAGGTAACCAGAGAAAACAGAGATATTATATACTGTAAAAATAAGGACTGCAACACTAATTTAAAAAAAAAAAAAAAGCTGGAGGAACTAGGTTAATATTGGAAAAAATAGACCAGAAGGACTAAGAATTATCACCAGGGATAAAGAGGGACATCACATAATGGTAAGAGGATCAATTCATCAAGAAGACATAATAATTTTAAATGAGTAAGCAGTTTCAGAATGAATAAAGTGGCAACAATATAACTATAGAGAAAAATACCGAATCAACAGATGTCATTTAAAACCAACAAATCCACCAATATGTGGATATTTGACATTCCTAAGATGAACTTTAATAAAAAGCTGATAATTGATCAAAATCATATGGTGGGAGAGGAGTAGAAGAGCAGAAAGGAAAACAATATATACTAATTTCATCATAGGAAGTTATAAGTATAGTTATTCTCTGAGAAAGAAGATACAGTATATTAGGTAAAGTTTTAATTATTAAGGTAACCAATAGAGTACACAAATCTTTTTAAATATTAAAAGAAATAATATTTTTAAACAAATCATTTGTTGAATGTTTTTAACCTATGAAATCATGTAAAAATATTTTCAAATTAGCAGACAATAATCAGATATATTAGACATATCAATAAACATAAGTGAGCTAAAGTTACCTATTAAAAATATTTTCAGATTGGCTCACAAAGCAAAACATAACTCACTACTATTTACAAACAATACAACCATAACTAAGTGATTAAGAAATATTAAAAATAAAAGACTAGTCAAAAGTATGCATGCCAATGCAAACAAAAAGAAGCAGCAATCACATTTTTATCCATGTAGAATTCTGGTCGATTTGCATTAAACAATGTTAAAAAGGACATTTAAATGCAATAGTATGAAATTTCCAATGAAAGGTATTACGTATTATATACGCACCAAATAGATTCATATAACAACGAAAACAAAAAAAAAATAGGGATAAGAATCTACCTCTCTCGGTCCATGAAAGATCAAGTAAAACCATAAAAGGATATGGAGAAGTAAATAATGTAATTAATGAGTTTAATTGATGTATATCAAACTGCAATGTCCCTTTTCAATAGCAGAACTGGTTCATTTGGAACAACAATGTGCAGCTAAAACTCTGTATTCCTAGACTTCCCTTAATCTAGATATAGCCATGTGACTAAGCACTAGGTGGAAGAAATGTAGTATGGAACTTCTGGGAATCACCTTTAAAAGAAAAAGGTAGACCCTTCCTTTTCTTCCTTATCCAGAAAAAAAAAAAACAGATTTGATGGCTGAGCTTTAGTATCATCTTGGACGATAAAGACATGCACATCTGAACAGTGAATGTGAAAGACCTTGGATGCCTAACAACTTTGTAAAGCTGCCATACTAGCCCCGGACTGCCTAATTCTAGATTATTTTTCTTGAAAAAAAAAAAAATTATGTGTAGTTATGCTGTTATAGTTGGATCTCTATTATATGTATCTGTACCTAATCCTAATAAATATAAACCAACAAACAAAAAATGCCCAAGGAACATTCAAGATTCACCACGTATTTTAGGACATACACATACACAAAACAAACCCAAAAAAATGGAAGTTGTAGCCTAGAGCAGGAGAAGGGTCGTCTCTTCCTCTGAGACCAGGAAGGAGACCAGGCATATTTAGAGGTAAGTTTACAATTGTGGTATAGAAAGTCAAGGACTTTTCCTACCTTGATTACCTCAATTTTCTCTGTGAAATAGGAGCCAGAAATGTGTAAAATATAAGCGGGGAAGTGGAGGCTAAGGAGATTTGTGTATTTAGAATGTCACTAGAGGATAAAAGAGGAAGTTGAAAAGGAACAGGCAAGATTATTGGTATTTTTGGTTTTTGTTATTGCTGTTCTCAAGATAGAAGAACCAAATTTTTCATTTATAGCCAGTTCTGCCATCTAGAAAGGGAAAAATAAATGGTTAGCTTCAGAGGCTTTTCAAACTACAAAAGCAGTCTAGACAAAGGTAAGATAAACAGCTTCCTTAAAATTTGGAGCTAGGAAACAGGAAGCGGATTTGTATGCCTCAGCTAATAAGTGTGCTGCAAACCAGATCTCTAGTAGTATCAAGGATTAAAACCTCTAATTTTAGGAAGAAAGCCAAAGCAAATTTACAACTCGAAGTTAAAATAAACTGAAAATGAAATCAAACTAATGATTCAATCAGAAGTCCCTAATTTATGTCTCAATGTGTGCCTCCTACTTATTTAATACTAAATACTAAATTAATACTAACTTAAATGTTTTTGCTAGCTTAACAGAAAAAAAGTTACATAAGTAGCTAACAAGAACATCAACTCACCTAAGGATATTTTCTGAAGCTTAGGAAAGCATCACCACCTGGTGGTAGATTTGTGGTAACAGTGATAATATAGGAAATAGTCTTTCATTGACAACCTACGTTATGAGAGACCAAAAGCCTTGGCCAAACCTAATGACCAAAAAAAAAAAAAAAAAAAAAAAGAAAGAAAAAAAAGTAATATTATAAGTGCTTAGTTTCCAATTTAATAGAATAATAGAAACTTTTGTTTGAAGTATGATCTAGAATCAAGACAAGATTTTAATACAATATTCCATGTAGTACAGAAATTCTGTCAACGAAATTTCTGAGTTATGGTATATTGCCTCTGTTAAATACCTGTAGAGGTAAGCACCTTATTCTCTGGTCACCATAAACTGTGGGCTTAAATTTGAAATGTTTTGTGTCCTTAACCAGTAAATCTAATTTTGCAATCAGATACAACATAGAAAAACCCTACAATATCTTCTATAGCCTGACTTGAAGTATCTCTCTCTTGTTTTGCTCTTCTGTTATACCCTTTTCTTCAATTGACTTGATTTTTAAACCCCTTACATCCAAATCTTCCAGATATACTTTGATTTGTCACCATCTATTTTTAATTGTAGTGCCCAAAATAAAACTGACTATCTCAAATGTAATCTAGCTATCAGAACATGGACACTTCTATTAACATCACCAGTGTTTCCCTTACAGATTGTAGGAGCTGCGTCATACTTCAGCTCATGTATTTGAGTTGCTGTTATTCTTATAGCTCTGTATTATATGGTGAACCACTAAACTAAGCATTGGGGTAGCTGAGTAGATTTAAGGACCAGCATTTACTTTTGAAAGTATGTCCCTAAGCTAAGCTAACTCTATTCCACAACCTTTCACCATAAACTCAAAGATGAGATATAAGATAAAAGGGGAGCAAAGAATACCTTCATGATAACCATGACAAAGAGACTGATAAAACAAAATCTTTAACAAACTTTGCTGCTCAGACTAGGCTTCTGATGGTGACAGAGTGTCACATAGCAGGGGAACTCGATTCAGGTCTATAGGTAGCTCCCCGAATGGAGTGGACAGCCATGGACAGCCTGTGGGTCTCCTCTCCACCAGCTAGTGTGGTAATATAATAAAGTAAATAAGGATATTCTCAGTGGTAAAGGCTATTGAGAATTTTTTCTAGGGATTGTTTAGGCAAGGGAGGTAGAGGCTAAATATCATTTTGGCAGTAGCTTCTGCAGCAGTAGTAGGATGTTCTGAAAGCTACAGCAAAATAAGGTCACACTACTTAGAGAAATGTCATTGGTAACTCTGGATAGACATTTAATACAGTTTATATTAAATTTCTTAATAAAGCCAGTATTTTACCATAATAAAGATTATTAATTTGACTTTTTATTCTCTTCACATTTCTCAAGATAACATATTTGCCCATATGAACACATGATACAGATGTGACTCAAACCATTTTTACTATTAACACAAAAAAAGAAACATTAAATGTGTATAAATTTTATTTTAGCTATTATATAAATGGCTACATGTAAGAATCTATATAAAGAAGATGTGAAAAAATATTTTATTAGAAAACAATTCTCAACCAATTTATTTCTTTTTATAATTATAATTATTTAATTATAATTGAAATTTAGCTTTATTATTTTATTTTTATATTTCAGGGACTTTGAAGGCAACCATATCCATAATTTAAGAAATATGACTTTTATTTTCTGCAGCAATTGAACTGTTTTGTAAGTAATGTTTTACCCTTTTCAAATGTTATATCTCTTTATAAACAACATGAATCATTTATGTCCATAGATGGTACCATAAACATGCATAGTAATTATGGCAAATGTTCACTCTTGAAGTTATTGGAAACTGAAGGATGTGGGCAAAATTATTAAAGTTAAAACTAAGAGTAGCTACAGCTTCACAGCATACATGAATCATTACAATGACGCCATTATCTGAGACATGTTTTTCCTCAGTTAATAATACACATTTTAATGGAAAGAAATTCTTGTAGACCACCTAGAATCTTTCTTTGAATCCCAGTGTGAGAAACATTGTGTTAAAGTTTTAATCTATAAGAATGTTCATCCTTTGCAAATCATTACTGTAAAGACTGTACAGGGGTAGAGGAATGAATTAATTACAATCAAAATTTTTAAAAAATAATGCAGAATGTTTACACCCCTTAGTATGTAATTGTGGACATCAGGATAAACCTTAGGTTCAGTTAGGTGATGCAAAGTCATTATGTATTCATTTATCAATGATTTCATACTAGTCTTTATTTTAGCCTACTTGCAACCATTATCTGAATATAAGCAGGCAAGTCCTCTAAATCCTAACCTTCATGGTAACAGTAAGGTGCAGGTTTTATGTGAGTATGAGTAACCACCAGTGAACCTGGAACACAGACACATTAGTCCATAACCAGTGCCAATTCAAGTTCACTGCAGAGAGGGTAACTATGGCCAATAATTAGTTCTGCCTAAAGCCTGCCTAATCTCATATTAAACATTGGCCTAAAAAATCAGATTTACAAGGATGAAAATGGCATGTTTTATAAGAAGCAATGTTTTTGAATGGATGGGTCTGGATCTAAAATAAGAAGATAATTCAGCTTTTGAGAGTGGGTTGGACTACACTCTGTGCCCCCTGAGCCTTGATCACACCAACGGAATTAACGAGGACACATAAATGGGCAACAATCAGGATTCGCTTGTCACAGTAGACTTTAAGTCATTCTGGTGGCAGAAAATCTTTGCCATGTGCTTGAATTAATTTGTGCTTTTAAAGCCCATTCGGACATGGATCTTGAGTCCAATTAAGTTAAGACCAACTTTCCTGAGCTGAAAAAAAAAAAAAAAGATCCTTTTACATGTCACTTAGGATCTAGGCCAACAGTATCCCATTGTATGATTCATGCTGTAAGAACTATATGTCAGAATCTGCTCTGAAAACTGAAATCAGCACTGCCACCAGAAACTGTGGGACATGATATATGGAGTCTTAATGTCCTAGAGGGCTACTCTAAAGCCGTTTTTCACATCATCTCACTAATATGACCAATATTTTACTTGGCTTCCCATATAACGAACTGGAATTGTGCTGTGGCTTTTACCTAAGTGTGAAGTAAACAGATTCAGTCTAGTAATAGTCTTCTAATTGGGGATAGAAAGTGTTAGGTTGGTGGGGGCTTGCCTGGAGGCTTCCCAGCTTGACATCGGAATCTGGACAAGGGCCCCCCTAAAGCTCTGGCACCACTGCCCTAATCCACCAGCACCCTAATCCGGATGCTCAGCTGACATCCCCCATTCTATACCCTACCCCCATATAACCCTATAAAAACTATGCCCTCCCATCCCAGGGCGTGACTTCTCTGGCCCCTTTCCTCTCCGGACCAGTGAACCTCGCCCGGGAGCCCTCTCCCAATAAAGGCTTGCTTTTAAAACTTCTCAGCTTGTCATGTGTTTACCTTACAGAAAGAATAGCCAGTCCAACTGTGTTATATACTGGAAAATAATATAACATTGTATGACAATGATATTTTAATAAAAAGAAAATATTTTAAAAGAAAAGCTAGATAAAACTATGCTAGATACTGGATAGCCCAAGAAGAATAGATGTAGTTTTCATACTCAAAGAATTCACAGTCTTTGGAAGATGACCACATAGGTACAGAAACAATTTTAATATAATGTTATATAACATATAATGTGTTATATGTGCTATGATAGAAGTATGCATAAGGAGTATTATGGGAGAACATGAGAGAGATCATCTAACCTCTCTGGTCACAGAGGTGTGACATTTCAATCTTGAAGGGTGACTAGGAGTTCACCAGAAGGACAAGAAGGAAAGCTTATCACAGGCAGAAGGAAGCACCCATGCAAAAACACGGAGGTCAGAATACTGTGGTTTGTTCCATTCTGGCCATGATGAGAGCCATCCTGACTGAAGAGAAGTGATAGAAAACTAAAGATAGTCAGTGGCAAGGTAATAGATATTTAAAGGCTTTTTATGTCACACTGTGCAGTTTCTATTTTATTTTTTATGCAACAGTGAGTTATTGAAGGATTTTAAGAAAGGGATGAAATTTTAGAAAGATCCCTTTGGTTATCAAATCAGAACAATCTATCTCATAGACAATTCACCCATAAGTATGGAAACAATGAATATAGTCTCAAGATTCAATTTACAGTGTGAAAATAAAACATTTACAGCAAAGACATTTAAACTATCCTGCCCTTCAAAGTTGAATCATTTCATACTAGTCTTTATTTTATCCTACTTGCAACCATTATCTGAATATACATAACAAGTATATCTGTTCTCCTATCTTACCTTATGGCAACTAAGAAGATTTGGAGATGCATGGGGAAAGTGGTTAGGCTTTCTCTTAGTACCTCTTGATCACATTGGCAAATTCAAGCCTATTGAAACATTATCTTGTTTAAAAGAATCTTAGGCCTTTCTCATGAGAGATGGCACTGTCAAAGCTACCACAAGAGCCACTGAGGTCAAAAATCTTTTTATAACTAAGCTACAGGGTCATGCCATGTTAACCACGCAACCTAACCTCTATACATATGTGAGGTAACACAAAATATCCTGACCCAGGAGTATATGTGATCCAGCGTATTTAAGTTATGAAAGAAACTTGCTCCTGTAATATTCTACTTCAATTTAAAAATTATAATAAATCCGAGCAAAAGAAAAAGGTAAAGCTCTAAACCATATTCCTATTCTAACATGGAAGGAAGGAAATAAAAAGGAAGGAAGGAAAGAAGGAAGGAAGGAAGAAAGGAAAGGAAGGAAGGAAGGAAAGAAGAAAAGAAGGAAGGAAGGAAGGAAGGAAGGAAGGAAGGAAGGAAGGAAGGAAGGAAGGAAGGAAGGAAGGAAGAAAGGAAAAGGAGGAGCATAGTACATATATTAATTGAATTAGAAAATTGTACCTATTAGAACCAGATAAAATACCATCAAGTATTTGTCTCTGAGGGAGTGATGAAATGGTATAAAATATTTTTATCTTTTCCCATTTTACTCCCTTTTTAAAAACTTTTAGACTTCTGGTAATTAATGTAACTCATTAATAGCACTGTTAAAACGTAGCGTAATGGTTTCCTAATAAATTACAGAACAATAAAGTCTCATGAAAATAATATGACATGTTTGCAATTATCTCCTTAGGGATTTAGGAAGTAAATTGAAAATTGAAAATCTTTCACCGCATATATTTAAGGATATCTGAAGGAGCTCTCAAGATTGTAAGATTCATATTAGTTTTCTCACTTCATTTCTTTATTTTTACATTTATTTTATATTTTAAATTATCATAAAAATATATACAACATAAAATTTACCATTTTAACTATTTTTAAGTGTATAATCCAGTGTCACTAAGTACATTTACATTGCTGTGCAACTATCATCACCATCTGTCTCTAGAACTTTTTTTATCTTCACAAACTAAAACTCTATACCTACTGCAGTAATTCCCCCACACAAACCAACATCCACCACTCTGTGTTCTGTCTCTGTAAATCTGATTAGCCTAGGTACTCCATATAGGTGGAATCATACAGCATCTGTTCTTTTGTGACTGGCTCATTTCACTTAGCATAATATCTTCATGGTTCATCCATGTTGTAGCATGTGTCAGAATTTTGGAATATTATTCTCCTAAATACTAATACTAATCCATTAATTATATTTATGTAATTTTAAAATTAATAAATTAATATTAGTTCTCAGAATAATAATTAATTGTGTGTATACACCACATTGTGTTTTCCTACTCATCTACTGATGGACAGTTGGGTTGTTTCCACCAGTTAGCTATTGTGAGTAATGCTGCTGTGAATGTGGAGTACAAATATCAACTCAAGACCTTGTTTTTAATGTTTTTGGTTTATAGCTTCAGAAGTAGAGTTGGTGGATCACATTGTAATTCTATTTTTAATTTTTTGAGGAAACATCATACTGTTTTCCGTAGTGGCTACACCATTTTATATTCCTACTAGCAGTGAATAAAGGTTCCAATTTCTCCCTATCTTCAACAACACTTTTTATTTTCTATTTTGTTGATAATAGCTATCCTAATTGGTATGAAATGTTATCTCGTTGTGGTTTTAATTTGCATTTCCCTAACAATTAATGATGTTGAGCATCTTTTCATGGGCTATTGGTCATTCGTATATCTTTGGAGAACATCTATTCAAGTTTTTTACTCGTTTTTAAATTGTTTTTGCTGTTGTTATTGAGTAATATATGCAAATTGTATCTGAAAAGGATTTAATATCTAAAATAATTATTATTTTAGATATTAAATCCTTTTCAGATACAATTTGCATATATTTTCTCCCAAATTGTAGGTTGCCTTTTCACCCTGTCGATAGTATCCTTTGAGGCACAGAAGTTTTTAATTTAAATAGAGTCCAATTTTTCTATCTTTTCTTTTGTTGCCTGTGTATTTGATGTCATATTCAAGAAATCATTGCCTAATCCAATGTTGTGAAGCTTTTCCCCTGTATTTTTTTTCTACTAGTGTTATAGCTTTAACTTTTATATTTAGGTCTTTGATCCATTTTGAATTTATTTTGTAAATGGTATAAGGTCAGGATCTATGCTCATTTTCTTGCACGTAGATTTATATCTAGTTTTCCCAGCACCATTTGTTGAAAAGACTGCCCTTTCTCCATTGAACAGTCTTGGTACCATTATTGAAAAATTATTTATCATATATGTATAAGAGTTTATTTCTTGGCTCTCTATCCTTCCATTGGTCTATATATCTGTCTTTATGCCAATACACATGGTTTGATTACTGTATCTTTGTAGAGAGTTTTGAAATCCGGAAGTGTGAGACACCCAACTTTGTTCTTTTTTCAAGATTGTCTTAGCTATTTAGGCTCCCTTGAGACTCCATATGAATTTTAGCATAGATTTTTCTATTTCTGCAGTGATATATTGGGATTTTGATAGAGATTGCACTGAATCTTTAGATTACTCTGGGTTCTAATGACATCTTAACAGTATTAAGTCTTTCAATTCATAAGCACAGAATGTCTTTCCATTTATCGTTGTCCTCTTTAATTTCTTTCAGTAACATTTTGTTTTCAAAGTGTAAGTCTTTCACCCTTATTCAGTTTATTCCTAAGTACTTTATCCTTTTGATTCTGTTACAAATGAAATTGTTTTCCTAATTTTATTTATTTATTTTTAAATTAAGTTTATTGGGGTGACATTGGTTAATAAAATTAAGTATATAATTCAATAATATGCCATGTGTATATTTTACTGTATGTTCATTTTTAGATTGTTCATTGTTAATGTATAGAAATGAATTTGGTTTTTGTGCATTACTTTTGTATTTGGAAACTTTGCTAAATTATTAGTTCTAACAGTTTTTTTTTGTATGTGTTTGTATATGAAATCTTTAAGGTTTTCTACATATAAGATCATGTCATCTGGAGAATACAACAAGCATGCACAATTGTGGATGGAGAGTGTTCATTGTCAGCTTGTGGGATCTTTGGCCATTTTGTCCACAGAAGTATCAATATTACTTTTAACATTTCTGACATTAGAAAAATATATCTGCATTGTGTATCCTTTTAGATATTTAAGACCCAGAAAATACAGAACAATTACAGTTCTGATTCTCATTTGAATTACTGGGTTTATAGTGGCTTTTGTTCCATTGAGCAATAAGGAATTTTTCAAAAACTGCTATGGCACCAGTGGAGTATGTTTCCCTCTTCATTCAGAAGATACAGAAAGTGTTGGAGCCCAGATTTATTCAGTGACAATTTTTCTTGGTAAGAAATTCTGTATTATAAGCTCTTTTATTTAAATGTTAGAGTAAATCACAACATGAATCTCATTATACCTTCTAATATTTACAAATTTTTATTTCAAATCATCTAACCAGTTTTTGCCATTGTCATTGAGGCAAAGTCTATCACATTCCCCTAAAGAGATTCTTTTCCTAAATTTCTTCTTTATCATAAATTCCAATGTGATGCTCCTTAATAAAAGACAATCACTAAACAATTGTATTTCATGAATTCACTCTACTAATACTAAGCAAAGTATATTTTAATTCTTTGCTTTTATAATATGAACAAACTCAAAGTAACCATACAAGCCTTTGGCTTGAGAGTAGACATACAAGTGTTTTCTCTTATAAAAAAAAGTTTTTACATGTAAAATGGCACAGCTGCTGTATAAAAAGTACTAGAAAGGTCAAATTTAATAGGCCCAGCATAGTCATTGAATCACTATAATCTCATTTTAATATGCCATTTTAAAATTAAACATTTCATCATTCCTTATTATTTTAGCAATCCTTAAAGTTTTTAAAAATTTGTGATTTTTGTGTACCTTAGTAATTCTTATGAAGAACAAAAAACATTTTATGGTCCTCATATCTTCTCCTTAATAACAATAGCTAGAGGTGTGTTTTGTTTGCTTTTTAAAAATGTTTATATACATTAATAATAACCTTTGGGTTCTAAATAGGTATTGACTTGGCAGCATTTATCATCATAGTTTTTTCCTATGGAAGCATGTTTTACAGTGTTCATCAAAGTGCCATAACAGCAACTGAAATACGGAATCAAGTTAAAAAAGAGATGATCCTTGCCAAATAGTTTTTCTTTATTGTATTTACTGATGCATTATGCTGGATACCTATTTTTGTACTGAAATTTCTTTCATCGCTTCAGGTAGAAATACCAGGTACAATTATTTTTTTTAAATTTCTGTAAAGAAATATCTGTTTCTTTGGTGTTTCTCTAAGAGAGAAAATTAAGGTCCTTAACACCAACTTGTTTTAAGAATTTTAAGTCAGAATTATATGTACTTGAGGTTCTGTTTAATAAAAAGTTTACAGGGATGAAGCTGTTCAGTTCTTTCCATAAATGCCTAAAAACGTAATTACTATTGGAACAAAGGAATAATTACTCAAATAAATTACACTCAATATGTTGAAGTTCTGGTAATCTCATGCTTAAGGTGACCTGAAAAACAAAAATAGGTCAAAATGATTATCAAATAATTACTTCATTTATTTCAGAAGTGAGAAATGTTTCTTCCCAGAATACATAACAATTCAAAGAACATTATCCCAAAGTATGAGAGATGATAGAAGAAAGCACTCTTGACATTTAAAAATAATGTGCATCATACTCATTAGGATGGCTATTATCAAAAAGCAGAGAAAGTAAGTATTGGTGAGGACGTAGAGAATTGAAACTCTTATATGTTGCTGGTAGGAATGTAAAATGGCACAGCTGCTGTAGAAAACAGTGTGGTGATTCCTCAAAAAATTAAACTTAGAATTAACATATGAGTCAGCAATTCCACAACTGGGTAGATACCCAAAAGAATTGAAAGCATTAAGTCAAGTGGACATTCACACACCCATGTTCATTGAAGTATCATTCACAATAGCCAAATGGTTAAAACAACCCAGTGTCCATCAATGGATGAATGGATAAATAAAATGTGTTACATACACAAAATGTAATATTATCTGGCCTTATAAAGACAGGAAATTCTGATACATGCTACAGCATGAATGGATGGATCTTGAAGACATTATACTAAGTGAAATAAGCTATTCACAAAAATAGGAGAAAACTGGAAATCACAGGGGCAGAAAGTTTGTAAATAGTGTTGTCAGGGATCGGGAGGAAGAAGGGATGGGGAGTTGTTGTTTAATAGGTATGAAGTTTCAGTTCGTTATGATGAAAAAGTTCTGAAGATGGATGGTGGTGATGGCTTCACAGCAATGTGAATATACTTAATGCTGCTAAACTGTACATTTAAAAATGGTTAAAATGGTAAACTTATGTACATTTTGCCACAATTTTTAAAGGTGCAAAATCCTGTTAACTGTATGTATAGTTCAGTATATATTTACATTTAAAAAATGTATAAACATACAATTTTAATTTTATTTTATCCCACGATTAGTAGTGGTAATATCTCACATTTTATAAACAACAAGAAAGAAAAATAGCATTAATTAAATTATAATAAAGATCTGAGTACTCGGTAGTTGTATACATACTACAGTGATTTTTATAAGGTTACCAAAGATGTTTTTACTAAAATAAATACCTAGTCAAAAACCTAAAAAATGTATCCCTATTTTTAAAACCAAATAAATAGCCAAAAGGAAATTTATTAAAGCTAAGTCTATATATGTTAAGCAATACTATATGTACTGTTTAGTCATTAAAACATTTGAAAAGGTATGATTTAATACTAAACAATATTGCGCTTCCTCAAATGGAATCATATTATAATAATAGATATTCGCTTGGTGGAAAATATTTCTACCTAACGGAATACTTTTCTTAATATGTTCAAGAAAAGCTACTTAGCAATAAACTGTTATTTTGCAGCATCGGCTCAAACTCTGGCTCCCTGGAAAGTCATCCTGGAAACACATATAGACCTGGTACTTACTTAATATGACATCAAAGAGAGAAAAATAAAGACTCAAAAGAAGGCTGGGTAGAAACAAGGAAAAGTGTTTTATACCTTGCAAACATCCGTAAACACCAGAATTATTTTATTTTTCTCTTCCAGATACCATCAACTTTGGGTAGTGATTTTTATTCTGCCTATAAACAGTGCTTTAAACCCAATTCTCTATACTCTGACCACAAGACCATTCAAAGAAATGATCCATAAGTTTTGGTATAACTACAGACAAAGAAGATCTATTGACAGCAAAAGAAGTCAGAAAACATGTGCTCCATCATTTCCCTGACTAGAAATGTGGTCACTGCAGGAGATGCCATTCAAGTTAATGACACCAGCTCTTTTCACAGACCCCTATGAATTGTCACTAGTTTCTCAATCAACTGGACTCAATTCCTATTCATAACTGACTCTGAACCCCATCTGCTAAAAGAAAGTAGCTTACAAAGACATGAGGTTATTTGGGGAAATTCAAAGTGACTGATTCCCATATAATGGGAAATAAATTATATTGGTAATGTGTACATACTAGCAAATATTTTGCATTAGAAATTAAGAGAGATCTACTTCAGAAAGATTCATTCTTCTTCTTTTTTTCTTACGTTTATTAAGTACCCACTATTTGCATGGCACCACGGTAAACTCCTGGAAGTAGACAGCATAGAATTTTTTCAATTTTCAATATTAAATTGTGTTTAACTACAACAGAATATACAAAGCCCATCTGCAGCTCCAGTTTAAGATAGAGCTTTGTCTGTCATGCACATCAGCAAACATAAGAATCATGAACACTTTGAACGAAGTTTTAAGGTTTGGGACTACTCGATTATAATACCGTCAAGAGAAATTCTGAACGTCAAAATACAGATGTTCTGTTTTAAGAATGCATCTTAACTCTTTTCAAGTCTTTGAACATTTTAGAGCCAATGCTTATATTTATTACTATTAAAAAATATATATTGATATAAACTCAAAACAGCACTTCTCTGTCACTTTCTGCCCTGTTGTCTTTTTGCTTTAAATGAGAACTGCCATATGGTACTGAAAAAGGATAGTAAAAGTATTATAAAGTGATGAATCAGAAAGCTAGGATGAGGATTGACATTTCAATTAATTTGAGAGTCCAGAAATAAAACTTTCAAATTTACAGCCAATTGATTTTCAACAAAGATGCCAAGACAATCAAATAAAGAATAGTCTTTTCAACAAATGATGGTGGGAGAACTGGATATTAAAATGCAAAAGAATGAAGTTGGATCCCTACCTTTACCATATACAAAATTAACTCTACATGAATCGACAATCTAAATATAACACATATGAGTAAATCTTCAAGACCTCGGATTTGGCAATAGATTCTTAGATGACAGCAAAAGCATGAGCAACAAAAGGGGGAAAAAACATAAATTGGATTTCATCTAAATTAAAAACTCTTGTGCATCGAAAGATGTTATCAAAAAAGTGAAAAGACAACCTACAGAATGAAAGACAATATTTGGAAATCATGTATCTAAGAAGGGTTTAATATCCAAAATATTTAAAGAACTCCTACAACTCAACAAAAAAGACAAGCAACCCAATAAAAACAAATGGGCAAAGGGCTGGAACAAACATTTTTCCAAAGAATATATATGAATGGCCAATAAGCACATGAAAACATGTTGAACATCACTAACCATTAGGAAAATGCAAATTAAACCGCAATGAGATAACACTTCACATCTACTATAAGGACTGTAATTTAAATAATAAAATGTCTTGGCAAAGATGTAGATGGAGATTGAAACCCCCTTCTACAATGCTGGTTTGAATGTAAAATGGTGTACCCACTGTAGAAAATACCTTGGTAGTTCCTCAAAAGCTTATCCTAGTATTACCATATGATCCATCAATTTCAGTCCTGGATATAAGTCCAAAAAGAGTTCAAAACAGGATTCAAACAGATACTTGTATGCACGTGTTCATTGCAACATTATTCACAGTAATCAAAAGATGGAAGGAAACAACCCAAGTGCCCATCAACTGATGAACAGATAAAATGTGTGGTATATGCATACAATGGGATATTATTCAGCCATAAAAAGGAATGAAGTCTGACACATGCTACAGCATGGTGAATGTGAAATAAGTCAAACACAAAAGGACAAATACTGTATGATTCCACTTACATTAAATATCTAGAATAAGCAAATTCATAAAGATTAGTGTACTGGGTGTGAGCAGGTGGAGAGGGTGATGCTTAAGAAGTGGAGAGCATCTTCTTGGACAAAAAAAAAAAGTTCAAAAATTGATTGTGGATAAACAATTATGCTATTATACTGAAAGCTAGTGAATTATATACTTAAGTTTGGTTAACTTTATGGTATATGACTTATATCTCAATAAAACCATTAAAAGGAAAAAGAAGAGCTAGAATGTACACATTTAGGAACTTAACTTCAGGAAGGAAAGGTCTATATGTACCTGTTTTACTTTAAACAGAAAGCAGTTGTCTTCGAGATGGCTTTACCTCGTTTTCACAGGTAATCAGGTCATACTATTTTTTTAGCTATTCTACTGGACTCTGAGCTATAGGATTTTTTTTGCTTTCATAAAATGTTTTCAAGTAGTTTTAAATATACCAAAAATGTCTGAAACATGAAAACACTGGAATCAAAAACATATTTATTGAGTATAAAAGTGTACTTATTTCTTTTGAAATAAATTATCCAAAATTTGTGAAAAATATGGATTGCTTTGAGTCCCTTGTTCTTACTTGGGATGCTTCCAATGAGTTTTCTACGTGAGGAATGTATACTTTCAATAAAAATCAGAATAGAAAGCTATAATTTTGTTTATAACATTTAATTTTCTTAACTAGTCAGACCATAATTTTTAAAAAGCTTACAAAAATGAAAATACACTAAAATTCTTTTATAGGATCATTTCAGGATTTATTATCTTAAGTTTTACTACTAATATTAAATAGAAAATTATTTTTCTTAAAGAGTATTTTAAAAATAAAAGCAGTAGTCATAAAGACAGGGCAGAAAAAATGTAATCCTACAAAACTCTTAATTGTAACCTATGTTTAAGGGTTTTAGAAATGCTGTGAATTTACAAAATATACATCTGAAACTACTTTTTAGCATCTAAAATATTTTCAAATGGCTTTCTTAAAGCCATTTAGTTTCCCATCTACTCAATTCACTCACTCTTCTATCTTTCCACCTCCCCAAATAGAGTAACTTCCATACATTCATAGATTAAAAGAAAATATAGCCCAAGCTAACATTGATTAAATGTTCATGGCAGAAATACATTGGTGTCCTTTAAATCATTCGCTATCCTGTTATGTTTGAAATATTTCAATGAAAAGTTTTAGAGTAATGAATCCCCCAAAAAATAGAAATAAAGTTTGCTTTCAACAAGTTTATTTTTGTACATTGTAAAAATTGTACCTTTTAAAAAATTACACGTAAAATATTTTTCTAATATCAAAATAAATCTCTTTATTACAGGAACATACCATATGTATTATCTTTAACTTAAAAATTTAATCAAGAACTATGACCTAATATGCTAAACAAAATTATTCTTTGCCCTTCCATTTGTCCCCTTTCATAGCCCCATTGTGGAGCTTTAGATATAGTTCTGTACATCTCCATATCTACAAAGAATTAAGATGGAATATCAAAAATGCGCAGAGTTAAATAGTATAAGATTAGTTGGCTTAATTGTTGACACATGACATAAATCACCTTGCCTTCCCCGCCTCCCCAACCCCCGCCACACACACACACACGCAGAAAGCAACAAGATACAGGACAAGTAAAATTGAACATAGTCAATAAGGTCAAATAATATCAAAACAATCACAGCATTTAAATTTGATGCATTAAAAACTAAGTAACTTCTTTAGAATTATATTTAGAATTTAGGTTACTTATAAAACCCCAATAGTACAGAGCCATAACTGTGATAAAGCACTTTAAAGAGAATAAAGATATAACAACATTGAATGCGAGAAGTATTATCTGGAGAATGCTTTTATTTTCTAAAGTAAAAGCTTTTTTTTTAAAAGCCTCATAGGACAAAAACTATTTATCACATATTTTAAAAAGCTGTCATCAGTTAAAGTTCAAATCCCTATAAAAGAAAATATTTTCTTTCAAGTCAATGAGGTTCTGATTAAATATTTTTAAAGAAACAATTATAATCTTCATGTTAAAAACAGGAAGAAAAAATAGATTTTAATTATGTTGTCAACTCTTTAACAAACTTTTAGTGATTGTTGTGTGACACTGTTCTAGGTGCTGGGGATATGGAAGTAAATAAGATACAATGATTGGTTCTAGGGAACTTAGCCTAATGAAGCTGGATCTAACACTGCTACCCTTAAAGTCACCTTCTTTGGTCCAGAAGATGAAAGTCAACTTCAAACTCTGCCATGCTTGGCATCTTGCAAATTGAATAGAATAATGGTCTATAAAGTTTACTACTGATAACACTATGGTATTATCTACTGATGAAATTAACATTCATAAAGGATTCTATAAAAGTTTCGAGGACAGAAAGTATTTAAGATAAACAAATACCAGCCAGCATCAAAAATAATATCAGTATTCTGCTTTCACATAAGTGAAGAAAACCAAGAAAATTTTCGTTTTGAAATTTTTCATTATACAGAACTACTGGAGATTCTCCTATACATATGGTACATGTGCAAATATAAATGAGAAAGTATGAGTTGTCAAATCAGTTGTCAGGCTTCAAAGAATCATAGCCTTCTTTCAAGAGGTCCCTCCATGTTTTAAGGAAACGTGCATTTTCTGTACATTTGAAGGCAAGTTCTGCCACTTGAGCCGATACTGCAGATGTAGCTTCAAGAAGTTTGGATAATGAAAATGCTGCCTGAAATTAAAAAAAAAAAAAAAAACATTTATTTTTAAATTCTCATCTCATTTTATAGTCTAAAATAGCTTAAAACCTTAAAATCACTGCCAAAGTTATTTTCTTTAAAACATCTTCAAAATAAAACACCAACTCTTTCAAGGAATCTACGAAATTCTTTAATATAAAGTAAGCTTTGAGGAAAATGTCTGCTAGAAAGATATCCATTATGTATGAGACATGACAGGACAGTATTTTTTTTTTTTAATTTAATATACACTGGAGTCTCACTTAGCTCAATAAGATGACTTGAACCCCTTGACACTAAGTACTAGAAGTATCTTAAGGACTTCATCATAAACAACTTACTGATATTGGGGTAACAAGGGCATTGTTCACTATTTTCACCTATGAATACTTTAGACCAAAGAACAGATATTCTGACAAGTAACATCAACAAAATCAAAACATATGCAGAAAATATTCAATTCTTGGTGGAAAACTAAATCAAAGGTTCTCTTCAGCTATAACATAAAAATAACACTATTCCTAGATAACACATCAGCACGCCATTCCACATATTCACTTGAAACCAGTCTTTTCTTGTTCAGTAAAAACAGCTGTATCAGCACTTCATCTTTAAAACAAAACAAAAAGCCCTACTACTTGAGTCATGAGATAATCCAGTTCATTCCCCAATTTCCAATTCGCACAGGAGGGTCTATTCCAGAAAGTTCTCCCAGGAAGATTACACCTTACTTACGTTATCGCTTGGCCCACTCAGAGTCCTTGAATAGTGAAACTGTCACCCCCACCGGTGGTACGTGTGTGTTAGGGTTGCAGACGAGTGTGTCTGTGCGCGTGCGCACTAGTTTCTGGGACTTCGAGATTCAACAAAAACAATGCATTCTAGCAACCTTAGGGAGGAGGTCTGTGACTAAACGGTTAATATAACCTACCGGGATTACGGAGGCAGCGACTAACCCTTCCAACCTGGGTGCAGAGCGATAAGACTGACATTAGCATTTTCAGCTGGCTCTGGACAGGTGCCCAACTAGAACAACGGGCTCTTCTTAAGTCCCGCTGCGAGAATCATACAGCCTGATCTTAAACACCAATAGATAGCAAGGCGGGAGGATGAGAGGGCAGACAGATCCAGCACACGCCCAAGCAGTAGGGCTGCGTGGTTTCAGGTTACAGCGGATGACAAACCAGAAGGTGAAGCAAAAAGGAAACAAGGAGGGATGGGGCAGGTAAAGGCATAACCCCTAATTCTTCAACACTAAATCTAAAGGCAGAACTCTCGGGGGAAGGAGCCGTCGGTCGCGGGCTTCTCTCAACCCACCCCAGCCCACACCTTCAGGGGGCAGAAGGGCTACACAAGCCAGGCCGGGTGTGCGGACTCCCTGTCCCCGTCACTGTCCGTCCTCAGACCAGCGCCGAGTGGGGATGCGGCGCAGGACCTGTTCGGCGACACTCACGTCTCCAATCTGCAGCTCCACCTCCTCCAGAGGGTCCACCGTTTGGCCACTATTCCTGCTTGGAAATGGCCAGTCCAAACTTACTGGGACGCCTGGGGAAGATGCTGAAGAGGCGTCTGAAGACGAGAGAGAGAAGGGAGGTGGCGGTGGCTGCGAAGAAACCCGCACCTCCTCAGAGTCTGCCATGTAGAAGTGCTGGGACGGCGAAATCAGAATTAGCAGCGGAACCAACACCATCTTTCAACCGCTCCCGCCCCAAACCCAGAAACCCCGCCTCCTCCCACTCGAAATCCCGCCCGGGCTTCTTGAGGCTGTCTGCTCAATTCCGCGAAGATGGTTCCTTTTTCGGGGCAACCAATCAGACGTCAGTCAATTCACTTTGAGCAGCTCACTGCTCCTGCGCAAAGCTCCAGTCAAAGCTCAGAAGGCTCGTCAGCCAACTACAACTCCCAGGATTCCGCACGCGTCGCTCCACCTCCCACTCCCATCTGCCATGTGCGCGTTGCCTTATGGGATTTATAGGCTCATCCCTACTCCGTCGCCTAGGAGACACAGAGACGTAGACCCAGTCTTCAACCCGAAGCCGCGGGAGGTGCTTCGAGTCCCTTTCCTTTTCCTCCTTGGGTGCATGACGGGAAGCCTCTACTGGCCATTGCATCATGTGTAGCGCCGGCGCAGAGCGAGAAAGGGGCGGGAACTCTGTGTAGTCAATCTGTAGGCTGAGCAGGTTGACAAACTTCAGCGCAGGGTTTGGTGGTTCCAGACAGGTGATGGCACCCTCCGAGGCCTAGAAGTATAGCGCCTGCGGCGAGCGACAGGCAGTACTCTTTCCGCTGTGTTCGATCGACAGTCCTGGTTACAGTGAACATGCTGGTTCTGCTAGCCAAGCTGTCCTGCCCGGGTGAGAGGGAACTTCGGGGAGGGATAAATGGAGGAAGGTCGAGAGGTCAGAAACGACAGACAGGTTCGCTCTTGGGGCCTATAGGCGCCTCTCTTCTCCCGGCTCTCATTTCGTCGGCTAAACTAGGACAAAGGTCACACCGTCTGCGCCTGGGGTTGGTCGTCCAGATGGGAAGAATTGACAACTAGGCTAAAGGTCATGAGCGAAGGAAACTTATCAAGACGCCTTCCTGGTGCACCCTGAACTGAATTGTGTAAAATCTTGGTCTTGACCCTTATCTCAAAGCCGAGGTGTTTTCTGTTGCATTGATGGAAAGGAACATGAACAAGGTTTTTCTCCTTGTTCCTGACTTGCTTCGCGTCTTTGCAGCCATCCTAGTGCATTTTAGGAATTTGAAGTCACGTCATGATTAACACTCAAGCGATGCCCAAGTCACCAGATTATAAATGGAGACAGGGATTTTTCCACATTGTCTAAAATTAACTGTATGGGCTTACTGTGTTATGAGTGTTACTCGAATGGTCACGGTGACTTGTGAAAATAACATCTCTACTTTCACTTAAAAAAAATAGAATAATGAAGATAGATATTTTGTTTCACTTGAAAACAAAATAAATTCTAAAATTCCAAAAAAAGTTCAAGACCTTGAATTCCCTCACAACTGGCTTAATTTTTTTAGTTTATTTAAGTTAATTTGCGGTTATGGAATAAGTATACATGTTGCAAATCCGAGGATATCCTTATGTAAATTTAAAGTAGAATTTTGTCATATCTGGCCACCATATGTTAAATAAGTAGAACTTTGTTTAAAGTGCCTGCTATCCGTACATGTAATACTACACCAAATATGCAAAGATGCTTTTTTTGTGGAATTTCAAAATAGATGTCATCTGCCCTAGTGCCTAATTTAGTTGAAGTCATTTTTGGTCCAGGTGCTAACAAAATCCCACCAAAATTACTATTTCCGTTTTACTTGGATGCTTAAATCATTGCCATTTTCATAGCCTGGTGTTAGTACTACTGCCAAGGAAGAGATAGACACACCTGTGCTTTCACTGTGACTTCGATATGGTGGTATTATAAGTTCAGTTGACTTTTGACCTCACTTCAGCCAAGGTGCCTAACTGTACAGATCTTTAAAATGAAATGTCAGATTTGTTTTCAGAAAAGAGGAAATCAGACAGCCCAGTTCCAAATATTCACAAGAAATTCATTAGCTGTATTAGCAATGGAATTACAGTTTTGTCTGATACCAAATCATCAGTTTTCAGAAGCAAATGATAATTTCTATACACTAAAGTGCATCATAAAACCTAAAAGGTTTTAATATCTTTTAATAAAATGTAAATTAATATTTTAAAAATATTTTAAAATTTGCTTTTGAATGGTGCCGTTCTATAATGTCTTTATGTATTTTATATATTTTCTAAGATTTATGATATGCAAAGGATTATCTAAGGTTTTAAAAATTATTCCCAGTACTACAGTTTTTAGGTAGAGAAACTTAGCTTACTTGCTATTGTTTTTTGAGTGATTATCAAAAACTGATTTTTAGTGTTTAAAAGGCTTTAGAGTTCAGTCATTCAAATCTCTTCCCCTCCTGCATTCATCATAATCTTTAATTATTAGTTGTCCGATGCTAGGTTTTTACCCTTCTAAAAAGAATACTTTTACTGGAAAGAATAAAACAAAAATATGTTAATTCTTCAGTTGGGTTCTAAAGAATAAAAATTTCTCCATTTAATCAGAAAAGAAAGAAAGAAAAAAACTTGTTTTCACTATAGCTCAGGTTCAGTTACTTCAGAGATTATTTCAAATCCAACTGTAATCTCAGAATTTGACTAATGTTGGAAAGATCAAGACTGAGCTTCTCTGGGATCATCTTGATTTATATTCATCTCCTGTAAACAGGGGTTGCACCTGCCACAAATATCTCAAGATCATGAAGGATAAGATGTGGCATTAAAATTAAAAATTCTTAACTGTTCAGTATGTTCATGAAAGTTTAAATTTTATTATATATTCCAAATCCAAACAAAAGTCTTGGTCTCTGCTATTCATTTGTTATAGTCCATATTTAGAAACATTCATTTCTAGGTAGATGCTTCATTATAAGAGACAAGTTAAAAAAAATTAGGAAAGGCCTTATTATTGCCCTGTAACCCAGGAATTAATTTTAGGAAATTAAACCAGAGATTTTCAGGTTCCTGGATGAAAGTTGAAATTGTAACTAAAAAGGTCCCTGTCCAGTTAACAAATATAAATTAGAAACTTGCTTTGTGTTAAAACATATACGAGATCCTACACCATAATATTTCCTAGATAAAGACTGACTATAAAATTTAGACCTGATGGAGAAGGGACAATTTAAATAACTTGCTAAAATTAATGAATTCAGACACAGAGTAGACAGATTCCAAAGCCTGTGCATCTAACCACTGACTTTCCATGTTGCCCTTTTGTGTTTTTGTTTTTAATTAATAAACTTTTTTTTTTTTTTTTAGCAGTTTTAGGTTTAAAGAAAAACCTGAGCAGAATGTACAGAGTTTCCATATAACTTTCCCCCATTCTTCATTAACATCTTGCATTGGTGTGGTACATTTGTTACAACTGGTGAGCCAATATTGATACATTATTATTAATAATAGTTTACATTAGAGTTCACTGTGTTGTACATTCTATATTTTGACAAATGTATAATGACAAATGTCTACCATTAATTACATTATCATACAGAATAGTCACTGCCCCCCCAAATTCTCTGTGTTTGATATATTCTTTGTGTATGTGTGTGAGTGAGAGAGATTTATTCATCCCTTTCTCTTCCTGAATGCCTGGCAACCACTGATTTTTTTTTTTTTTTTACTATCTCTTTAGTTTTGCCTTTTCCAGAATGTCATGTAATTGGAATCGTACAGTATGTAGCCTTTTCAGATTGGCTTCTTTCAATATGCGTTTAAGTTTCCTCCATATCTTTTCATAGCAAATAACTCAGTTGTTCTTAGTAATAATATATCATTGTATGGATGCACCACAGTCTTTTTATCCATTTACCTTTTGAAGGACATCTTCTGAGTTTTGACATTCATGTGAAGTTTTTTTTTCTTAATCGGGTATTTTCTGTCTTTTATTATGATATGAACACTTAAAATGAGATATACTCTTGCAATTTTTAGAACTGTATAATACATTATTGTTGACCATAGATACAATGTTATACAATAGATTTCTAGAGCTTTTTCATTTTGCTTGACTATAGGTTTTGGGGTGATTAATTTTCAATTCATTTGGGTCAATACCAAGTAGTACCATTACTGGATCATGTGTTAAGAACATATTTTGCTTTAGTTTGCATTCCCACCAGCAGTCAGAGTTTCTGTTACTCCACATCTTTGTCAGCATAAGATATTCAGCATCTTTTCATATGCTTATTTTCCATCTGTATATCTGTATGTCTTTGGTTAGGTATCTGTTCAGATCTTTTGCTGATTTTTCATTGATTTTGTCTTCTTCTTGACTTTTATGAGTTCTTTGTATATTTTGGATACCAGTCCTTTATCAGTGTCGCATTTTACAGATATTTTCTCCTAGTCTATGGCTTTATTTTTTCACTCCTTCATGTTGTTCTTTTACTGCTTCTAATTTATAAGTTTAGCTTGCCTTTTCACAAAGAAAGATGCTAAAAAAAGCATTAGCCTATTATATAAGACCGTGAGTGAATAGTAACTGAGTAGTCTAATGAAGGAGAGTATAAATAGAACTAATATTCAATCAACAAATATTTTATACCTTTATCTATAGACTAATACTGGATTTAGCATGCAATAAAGAAAAGACAGTTATTTTAGAACTATGCTATCTACTGGGAATTTCAGACAACTAAGCAAGACATTTACGTTTATATCATTTTTTGGTCATGTAGGTTTTTAACTTTTCAGTCAAATGATTGTATGATTTTTGAGATTTTTACCATACTTAGAAAAACCTTTCCAAATCAAAGATTCTAAAAAGAAAAAAAAAAATTACCAGCTTTTTCTCTATAACCTTTTGTGTGTGACTAAATGTTTTTAATAACAGTTTACACCATCTAAGGTGTACAGCTCAGTGGTTTTTAGTATATTCAGAGTTGTGCAGCCATCACCACAACCTGTTTTAGAACATTTTCATTACCCGCAAAAGAAACCCTGTACCCAATAGTGGTCATTTCCTAAGCCCTCCAGCCCCAGTAACAGCTAATCTACTTTCTGTCTCCGTAAATTAGTTTGTTCTGTATATTTCATATACATGGAGTCATATAATACATGTGTTTTTTTTGTGGATGGCTCCTGTCACTTAACACAATGTTTTTTAAGGATCATCCATGTTGTAGCGTATATCACTTTTTGTTGTTGTTGCTGAATGATATTCCATTGTACGGATATATCATTTTTCCATTTATCAATTCACTAATGGTCATTTGGGTTGTTTTTAACTTTTTGACTTGTGAATAATACAGCTATGAACATTTATTTGTGTACAAATTTTTATGTGCACATGTTTTTCTTTATCTTAGGTATATACATAGGAGTGAGTCATAGAGAAACTGTGTCTGATATTTTGAGGAACTGCCAGACTGTTTTCCAAAGTGGCTGCACCGTTTAACATTCCCACTAGCAGTATATGAGGGCTCCAGTTTCTCCACATGCTCATCATCATTTTTTATTGTCTGCCTTACTGATTGATTATAGCCATCCTAGTGGATATAAAGTGGTATCTCTTTGTGGTTCTGATTTGTATTTCCTGGATGGTTAATGATGTTGAGCATCTTTTCATGTGCTTATAGACAGGCCATTGGTATATCTCCTGGGGAGAAATGTCTGTTTAGCTCCTTTGTCTGATTTTTAACTGGGTTTTTTAATTATTAAAAATGAGTTTATATATGCTAGATACAAGTTCCTTGTCAGATATATATTTGCAAATATTTTCTCCCATTCCATGGGTTATCTTTTCACTTTCTTGATGGTATCTTTCGAAGCATAAAACGTTTTAATTTTTATGAAATACAATTTACCTGTTTTTTGTTGTTTCTGCTTTTAACATCATAGCTAAGAAATCGTTGTTCCAAGGTCACAAAGATTTACAACCATTTTTTCTAAAAAATTTTATTATTTTATCTCTTATATTTAGGTCTTTGATCATTTTAGAGTTAATTTTTTATCACCATAATCTTTATTTTTTAACTTTTTATTTTGAAATAATTTTAGACTTACAGAGAGTTTCAGAGATAGCACAGATTCGCTTCTATGTAACTATAGTATAATTATCAAAACTAAGAAAGTAACATTGATGCAATATTGTTAACTAAACTACAGACTTGTTCAGATTTCCTTTTTCTGTTTCAGGATCCAATCCAGGGTACCACATTGCTTTTAGTTGCCATGTGTCCTTAGTGTGACAGTGCTTCTGTCTTTTCTTGTCTCTCATGACCTTGACACTTTTAGTGTGGACTGGCCAGGCATGTTGTGGAATGTCCCTCAACCCGAGTTTGTTGATTTCTCATGTTTAGACTGAGGTAATAGATTTGGGGGAAGTATACCACAGAGGTGAATAGCCCTTCTTATCACATCATATCAGGGAGTAAATGGGTGATACCAGTATATCTTGTTGCTGATAAAGGAGGGAGGTATGCTTTTTTCCAAATAACCATCTCTTCTCTCGGATTTGAAATGGCATCTTTATCATATACCAAATCCTTGTGTTCTTCTATTTCTGAACTCTTTATTCTTTTCCTTTGATTTTTCTATTTCTTCTCCCTTTAATTATTATAGCTCCAGACACAAGTTTTTATATCTGTCAGGGCTAGTTCCAAGGGAGGAGTTTCTTTCCCTTTTTTATGATGAGAGATTATCAAAGAGGAGAATACCAGAGAAGGGAGTCAGAAATTGAAGATAATGGAGGAAGGGAGGATATCAGATCAGGAAATGGCCCTAGGAAGATAGCCTTCTCATCCAGATTAGTATAAGTGAGGGGAAAAGATATCTCTTCTATTATAACTGGAGAGAATGAGCAAAGAATGGACACAAACATGATTACTTTGGAGGTTGTTGCCAAGGAATTGAGAAAGTTCCCACCTAATTGCTTTTATGTTTCTGTGAGGTTTGGTATGCTAGGGTATCTGCTCTAGGTAAGGGAGGAAGGAGATAGAATTGAAGGTTAAGGGCAATAGAGGTTTAATGAACATTCTTGCAGATAAATCATCACACTTCTGTTTATTTCCATAAAATTCTATTTTCTAACTCAAAGAAACATTGCCATATGGGAGAGTCAACTTAATTTAAAAAGAAACTGACCATAAAACCCAGGTTGTCCACATTGTCTCAACATAATCATTTATACTGCCCCTTATTACTTTCAAAAGTATCCAGTTTGGGTGACAGATTATATGGTCATTCTATTGATAGCTTAAGCTTGACATGAGCTAAATTTAATAAATTAGTTTATTAGATATTTTAAAATGTCATTTGAAAACATCGCTTTATGAGAAAAAGCTAACTAAATTGTTCTTCTAGGAAAGACTACAATCTGTTTCTGGCCATATCACAACTAGTGGCTGTACAGCATAGATCTACCTATCCACCGAATGTTTGCAGTTTTGATAGGTCAGAATATAAACAGGTTTCCAAAGACAAGGTTTCACGTGAAATCACGTATGTTCAGGTCAGGAAAGTAGAGATCATCTAGTGACTCTTTACTTTTTTAGATGAGGAAACAAATCAAGGAAGGTTAAGTGATTTATTTAAGGTCTTAGGGCTAATTAAAAGAAAATTAACCAGAAACCAACTCTGATCCCCTATTCTAGATTTTTTTAAAAAACATTTTTCCTGTCTACTCTTGAGGAAAACTAATTGAAAAAATAATAATATTGTTCATAATTTTTATGCAGCATATCAGTGCCTTCGTGCCTTAAAAATTAAGAAAAATTATCTACCTCTGCATGCTACAAGATGGTCTTCAACTTCCATTGTACCTCAAATTACTACCCACTATACTATTTATCCCCGAGATAAGGATAAGCGATGGGAAGGTAAGTAATAATTTGTGTAAAATTGTTGAGACTTTCTAGATACTTTGTATCATTTTGTAGAGGGAAATATATTTTTCATGATAATGTAAAAAACATCTAACGTGTGAAATTTATTACATATTAATATTTGGAAAAGCAAGTACTTGCTAAATTTATAATAATAAATTTCAAAGCCAAAGGTTGGTTTATGGAAGCCAAAATAAGATACACAGTAGAACAGATCCTAAGAGACCATCCAACTAATGAGAATTGTCTGCTTTCAAAGGGACAATTTCTATAGATAATGCTCTGAAACAGTGGATATTTGTATCACAGTATGTGATTTCGTCAGGTCCTATTCACTTCAGACTTTTATGTATTTTTTAAAACTTTTTTTTTTCATCCCAGGAGTGAGCATGGAAAGGTTTGCAGAAGAAGCAGATGTGGTAATAGTTGGTGCAGGCCCTGCAGGGCTCTCTGCCGCTATTCGTCTAAAGCAATTGGCTGCTAAACATGACAAGGACATCCGTGTGTGTCTCGTGGAAAAAGCTGCTCAGATAGGAGCTCATACTCTTTCGGGGGCTTGCCTTGACCCACGTGCTTTTGAAGAACTGTTCCCAGACTGGAAGGAGAAGGGAGTATGAAACATTGTTTTTCATGCAAACTGTAATCTTTACCTCTGTTTCCAAATTATTGGATCATGGGAAACCCGTTTCATGTAATTCTGTCTTTCAGAGGATAAATTTTTTTTAATTTAAAAAGGCCAAAAAGAGATTGAATCATATCAAATATTGTCATAATTTTAAGGTATTAACTCATTTTTATATAGTGCCTTCTATGTGTATATTTATGTACTAGATTTATGAGAAGGCATTATCTTGAGAAGATCTTTGAAAATTTGTACTGAATAAAATACAGCATTTTGACTTTGAAAGTATTTCTTTTTCCATAGGTGTTTATATCATTGTTCTTAAGAAAATGTTATATAAATTTTCTGGGGTATTGCAATATCTGAAGCCAGAGGATAATATAATTTTCTAAAGAAATAAATTAACATGGCCTCCCATAACCAAAGCAGAAAAGGCAGAGAATATATGATATGCAGAGAACCAAATAAATGCTAGTTTTACTGCTCTTATAATTTGTATGACCTCGGTTATAATCTTACACTCTACATATCTCAGATTCTTTTTTTTTATGTAAGATGAGTTATATCTATCCTACCCTTTGGGTTAAAATCTGAATATACTTTGCAAAGGTAAAATATTATGTAAATATTTCTGTATTCTTTCCATATGGAATAAATTAAATTCCAAAAATTTCATCTCTACTGTTCCTTCTAAAATATCAACCTCCTTTAAACTAGAAATACTTTAATTATGCCTTATGAACTTTCATTTTTCAATATTACATCAGAAATAGATATCATTGAATGATTATTGACATATCAATTTTAATAGAAAAAGTTTCATGTATCAAAGTCCTGTATAGCTACGCAAATACATTCTATTACATACATATTAACTGTCTTTATCCAAAGGAAAAATAAAACTTGTCTTATGTTTCATCAAGCAGGAAGTTACAACTTGGAGCAAGTGCCTAGGCTAAACTCCCACAGAGACAGGGAGACAGGGAGACAGGAAGCCATCCTCTTTGATATTCTTATTTCAGAAATGTCTTCAAGGTCCCCAAGAAAGACATTTCTGGGATGCAAAACTGGCTTATTTAGCTTTTAAAAAAGATTCCTATACATCTCAAAGAAACAGGATTTACAGTCCAAGTTTTTGAAAGAAAATGATGAAAGAAAAGTGAGGGTAGTTTCCCTTTACTCTTTTTTTTCTTTTATTTTTTTCTTTGTTTTTTGATATAGTTTTTAAATTAGAATTTACCCTTACAAAAGTGAACTAAAACTTTTCTTCTCTTTCCTTATTTTGTTTCTAGGCTCCACTTAATACTCCTGTAACAGAAGACAGATTTGGAATTTTAACAGAGAAATATAGAATTCCTGTGCCAATTCTTCCAGGTAAGATATGATAAGTATTCATGGAATCATGGAATTCCACAGCCGAAAGGAGCTACATTTCATCTATTGAAATCCCTGCCTTTTATGGATGAGCTGGCTAAGGCCCAGAGATTTGAAGGACTTACCCAAAGTTATACAGCTAGCTTATGGGAAAGCAGGACTAGAACCCAGTTCTTTTGTCTTCCAGTCTAGCAGAACTGAAATAGCCTTGTCAGCCAACCAGGAATTTCTAATTTAGTGCTTTACTGTTGTTTTTAAGTTAATAATTAGAACTCTAGACCAAAATTATAAATAAATTGAAACTTCTACCATAAGATAATGTGTATATTTATGCAGAAATTATACATTGATTAGAATTTTTAAATTAGGTATTCTTGAGATGTTTTATCAATAAAAAGTTAGATTTATAAATTAAGCATGTATTTATAGGTCTTCCAATGAATAATCATGGCAATTACATTGTACGCTTGGGACACTTAGTAAGCTGGATGGGAGAACAAGCAGAAGCCCTTGGCGTTGAAGTATACCCTGGTTATGCTGCTGCTGAGGTTTGTACAGACTTGTTTTTAATATCCGTGGGACGTAATCTCTTGAAAATAAACCAAGAATGGTACAAAGGTTAAGAAATAAATATTTTAGAAAAGCCATAGGATTTTGGAATTACACAATTAGAAGGAATCTTAAATCTGTCTGTCTGATTGTCTATCTGTCTATCTACATATGTATTTTAGAGAGACTCTTAAGAAGATCTAATCCAAAGACGTATTAGACTTCCTTGTACACACATCAAGTGATTGGCAAACTTATGATCAAACCACATCAGGGATGGGAAAAAAAATCTCTGATATTTGGATTGTTGGTAATACTCTCTTCCTTATAGTGAATAGAAACTTATTTACTGTTTTATACTGTATAGGACAAATCTATGCCTTCTTTCAAGGGCAACTTTCCAATTATAATTGTGCCCTGCTTTCTTTTCTTCCCCAGGTTAAATATTCTCGATTCTTTCACCTTTCATGTTACATAGTTTGAGTTCCTTCAGCATTCTCATTGCCCTCCTCTGAATGCATTCCCTTTTTATTCCCTTTATGAGATGGCACCCAGAATGAATACACAACTTCAAGCCTAATGTAGAGCAGGTCTATTACCTTCTTCATTCTAGAAACTGTTTTTCCATTAATGTTCTCAAAATAACTACTTTGGCAACCATATCTTATTGTTGATTCTCACTAGTATTGTTGGGGAAATTATTGAACATAAAATCTGCTAACCCAGAAAAATCACCTCTACAAATTATAAAAAAGAATAAAGGCAGTTTTGTTATTGAATGAGTACTAAAACAAGATTGCAGTACATGTCACCAGCAGCCTGCTAAGAAGATTCCCAAGACAGAAAGAAATCTACCCTTTTGCATCTCCAGGCAGATACAACTCATTATGTACATTTTGTGTGTAACCAAAGGAGAAATAAAACTTCTTGAGTCTTTTGACAAGCAGCATCCAGCACAGACACCCACTGAGACAGGGAGACAGGATGCCATTCTCCTTGATGTTCACATTTCAAATATGTCCCTGAGGCCTCCTCCCCTACCAAAAAACACATTTCTGAGATGCAAATCTGGCAGAGTTTTATTTAACTTTTAAAAAGATTCCCATATATCTCAGAGAAATAGTTCATAGTTAAGTTGCCTAAAGAAAATGCTGAAAGAGTCTTGATGGGAAGGGGAGTTCTCTTTGGCACCAGGGAAAAATCGAAAAAATTTTTTATGGTTTTACCCTTACAGCATATATGTAAGTTAAATAAAGCAAACAGGACCCTGCATTATACTTGCTGGGACTAATTTCTGTTTTCCTAGCCCATATATATGCTTTCGGTTTTTGTGCCCAAGAGTGCGGTTTTACATTTCTCCTGGTTAAAATGTTTTGACTGGGATCAGTGTCAGAATCCCATATTGGTCATGTGTAGAATTTGTGATTTTCACTTTTTGAGTGTATGCACACACACACTTAGAGTCTGTCTTACCTCCTCTTTTCTTCAGTTCCTTAAAGGTCATCATCAATAGTTTAATGATTTGTTTGTCAGTTTTTTGGTACTCTGAGCCAGACTTCAGTTCTAGTTCATAGCCACATTCTACTCTTGATTCATTTTCAAGGTATCAAGGAAAACACTTATATCTTTCTTTTTTTAATCTCTATTGCTACTAATCTTTGTTATACCTTTCCACTCATGTGCTTTCTGTTGTGTGATTCAAGTGTACATTTTGTACTTTCCTATCCAAAGGGCATTTTCCTCTAGAGAGGAAACAAACCAGGTACAGGTTAGAGAGAATTACTTCTCATCCTCAGAATTATACTTTTGACCAGTTTTCCCCCTTCCTTTTTGCTGCAGAGATAAACATTAATCACCTATGGGCTGTCTTCAACCTCTCTTGTTTGGTTTTGTTTTGTTTTGGGGGTTTATTTGGAGTGTAGGGGATCTTAGGTCATTTGGGACAGGCTTTCCTGACACCATTCTTCTCTTTCCACTCACCACGATGTTCTTCATTAGTTATACCCCCCTATTTCAAGTTCTGCCCACATGTTTGCGATATCTGAACTCTTCAAAGAACTTTTGGGTTAACCTTAATGGTTTTTTGAGCAACCTCTAGTAGCTTTCCCATTTTCTTCCTAATTAAAGTTGTGGCATTTTTTTCATTTCCAACTGTTTGAGCTGTGTTCTTTTATACTATGGAAGGGAATATCTTAAAAACATGTCTCTTTTTGCCTGGACATTTTAAAGCCTATATTTTTATACTCTAGAAACATGTTCACTTTCTAAAAAACTCTAAGGCTGTTTCTTGTTTCTTTTCAAGGTAGTTATGAATCTTAATGTGATAATGAAATATGTTTTCATTTTAGGTCCTTTTTCATGAAGACGGTAGTGTAAAAGGAATTGCCACTAACGATGTAGGGATACAAAAGGATGGTGCACCAAAGGTAAACATTTTAATAATTGTGTACTTAAAGCAACAAAACAAGAATTGCTTTAAACTCAGTAATTTAGTCTTGCTGTGCATTAAGTGTATGTTAGAATTTTTCTCTCATTAAAAAATACAGAGGCATCTTTGAACATGTTTAGGAATAATTTTTTTTAGATAGAAATATGACTCATACAAATGTAAAAGAAATGTGTGTCAAAGATTTTATTTCATTCATCAAGGAAGGAATGAGTATGATGTTAATAACCAGTTCAAAGAGAATTCAGAAACCAGCCATCACCTGCATTGCCACCCCCACAGTTGTCCTCTCTGTGGATAAGAGTCATCAGCATCACTATCAGCAATACTGATAGAGTCTTCTGCTTGATTGTAATGTCTTTCTGTAGATATAAACCTGATTGTCTTCCTGTCATTCAGATATAAGCCTGGATGGTTTTCAGGTTTTCACACCTTGTATTTTTGAATTTGGAAAAGAAAAACTCTTAGGATGTCTATCTCACACTCTGTAAGATTCTTTGGAAAATAATATTATTTTTCTTATATTCTGTGTTATGGTTGTTTTCTATACTGTCATAATTTAATTTTAAATTCTGTTATTCCTTTAAAATGTTTATATTTAATATTACAACAAAATTGAAGCACACAAATTCTGTCATTTTGATATTTTATTTTTTGTGTGTTCTCTTATTCAAACGTATATTTGTGTTCTGTATTTGTAGAAACATTTACATTTTATATATTGTATTTATATAGATACAATAGCATAGACAAGTACAACAGAGTCCTAACAATTTGAGCTGCAAAATCTGAGTTTTTAAAATAATTATTTTTGTGCCAAAAGTTTGGAGTGGGGCAGCCAAGGATTTTGCTCACTCTGTTGTTCCATTCTCTGTTGAACCTACTGCAGTTAGGCTTTCTTCCCTCCCATGTCACTGAAATAGCTGTTGTCAGAGTCACAAATACCTCCATTTTGTCAATTCAGTAGTCAGTTCTCTGTCCTTTCTTACTTGACTTTCTATCTGGCAGCATTGACAATTGAATAACTTTCTGCTTGTAGACACACTTTCTTGACTTGGCTCTTCACGCCACCTCTTTTGGTTTTTCTCGTGTTTCTCTGGCCCCTCCTCTTGTTGCCTTGCCTGCTTTTCCTCTTCTTTCCTCTAAATAGATATTGAGGCTCTAGGGCTTAGTGTGGAGTCCTCCATCTACATTTTCTCCATAGTGACCTCATCCAGTCCATGGTTTTAAATACCTCTTCTGACTTTCAGAATCATGTGTTCCTGTTTATTCAATAACTCTTCTGCCATGTCTAATAGGCATTTTATTGTAAGAATTCTAACTTGGACATTTTTAAGTTTCAGAGGTCACCCAAGGTCAGACAGATATTAAGTGGTTGGGCTGGGATTTGAATATTGGCACTGCAGCTCCAGGGCCTGTCCCTTGAACACTGAAGGGCATGTTTTGCCTTTAAGAAGAAACAGAAATATGTTAAGTAGTATTTAGTTCATTATAATTATTTTATAATTGGTGCTTGGAAAACTGTATATCTATCTGGAAGCAAATAGAGTTGGACCCCCCCCCCCCAAAACAAATAAAATAGAGTTGGATCTTCGTTTTAAAAAATTCTGATGATTTCTTTCCTTTTTTTTTTTTTTTTTTAAGCGAGGCAACCTTTGATTGACCTCACAGATTTCAAGGACTTTGTCAGCTTACAATCCTTTATTTTTTATTTATTTTTTATGCCTACAGCACCTAGTCTTCTTAGGTGGTCTCCCATCCAAGTACTAACTTAGCTTTTGAGATCAAACAGGATTGGGCTTGTTCAGGGTGGCAGGGCCATAGACTAATGATTTCTTAATTAAAAAAAAAAAAATCAGAAAGAAAAAAAAATCTAGATTATTACAACCTAGGAGTAGGATATACCATCTTAATAAGAAATTAAAAATCTAGACAGAATTTTTTTACTAGGATTTTTTTTTTATTATTAAAAATTATTGGGATGACATTGATCAGCAACATCCTATCAGTTCCAGGTGTATAATTGAACAATAAACCACATGTATATATCGCATTGTGTGTTCACCACCCACAGTTAGATTTCTTTCTGTCACCACATATTTGAACCCCCTTACCCCGTCTACCTCCCTGCTCCCTCCCTTCCCTCTGGTAACCACTAGTCCACTGTCCATGTACATGAGTCTCTGTCATGTTTGTTCATTGCTTTTAGGTTTATATCTGACTTACTTCACTTAGCATGATTAGAGACAGACATTTTTTAACTATATGAAAATTAAACAATTCTGGGTATCTAAAGATACTATAAAGTCTGTGGATAAACAGTAGATCAGAGGAAACTCTGACTATAGTATCAAAGAGCACTAGTACACTGATAAGAAAAAAAGACAACACAATGGAAAAATGGGCAAAATCTAAAAAACTGACATTTCACAGAGCAGCAAATCCAGATGATCACTAATCTTAAACACTTTTCAAGAGTCCACAGCTTAAATATCATTTCTTCACAAAGGCCTCTCCTGTCTACTTCATTTAGAATAGTTTTCTTCATTTCTCATAGCACCCAGCACTTTCTTTCATAGCCCTTAATCACTCTGTGACCAGCCTGAGGAAAAGGGACATTTTTTTTTTTTTTTTACCGGTCTCTGTATTCCCTGTGTCTAGCATAGAACTTAGAACATTGTAGTATTCGTTTAATATTTTCTGAAACAAAAAAGGGATGCTGAAAACAGTAGTTAGAGAAATGCAAATTAAAATAGCAGTGGTATTACTACACTGAGCAAAAATGTAAAAGAAAGTTATATCTATCACTAGCTGGACTATAAGGAAAAGGGTCTTATACACTGCTGGTGGAAATATTGCTTCAGGCTTTTTGGAAGGCAATCTGGTAAACATCTAATAAAATACAAATAGTTGTGCCCTTTAACAGTGCCACTCCTGGGAATCTATCTTATAATAATAAAAGCACCCATATTGTAAGGATATATGTACATAAACAAAGGTGAATGTTTTATAATGTTGTTTATTGTTGCAAATAAACTGGAAACAGTGAATGCCATTACTCATTCGCAAAATAGTTGAGTAACCTATAGCATTTTCAGTACCAATAAAGAGAAAGATTTGAGCTATACAACGACTTGTAAAGATTCCCATGAAGTAATATTAAGTGAGAAAGGAAAGATTCAGAAAAGTTTGTATTATATGACCCTATGTAAACCAAAAAGCTTATCTGTATCTCCATATGTGCATGTGAATATATATTCTGGTAGAACTGTACAAACTAGGTTGTTAACATGGTTTATATGGATGAGTGAGGTGTAATGAGAGGATGGAGATAAGAAAATAGAAAGGTACTGATTAAAGTTATTTGTAGGATGTGTGTGCATGTGCAGTATATATGTATTATATACATATGACATGAATAAGCACTATATGGGAAAAAAATAGAAGTTACCAATAAACTTGTGAAAGATGCTCAAAACTCTCTAGTAACCAAAGATATTAAATTAATGATGAAATAATTCTCACTATTTAGACTGAAAAATTTGGCACCAAGGACATTCATCTGAGCAATCCTTAAAATAGTGAAACCCTGGAACAGCCTAACTGTCCAACTATTGAGAATTGGTTGGAAAATTAGGGGAATCTATTTAAGGATTAAAAATGAATACTTGATTTGGTATATATTACCTTATGCAAATTATTTGATAATATAATACGAAAACTGTTACAAACAGATTGTCAGTCTCAACCTATTTTTTTGTATGACTGTGTCTGCATATATACATATATGTAAATATGTGAATAGGGACGTATCAGGAAAGATATATTTCATTAGACTTTCCTGATTATTCAATATTTTTTTATTCAGTAACTTTATTGAGTACCTAGCATGTGCCAGGCATAAGTGAAAAATATAGAAAGTGAAAGAGAAATGATTTTAATTGTAGCTTTTTTTTTTCCTTGAAAAATTTCAGTTTTACAATATACGTTCAGCAGAGAACAGGTAAAATTAAAGTGAAAAAGGAAGGTAGCCAAAGAGTATGTTTAGTATGGTCTTCTTTTTTTTTGAAGGTTATAAATAGGCTCTGTGAGTCACAAGAAAACTATTAAAAGTGTTTTGTGCTTCAGATGATGGGATTGGTAAAACCAGGAACAGTGAGGAATCAATCTTTCATTTTTCACTTTCTCTTTATTTTTAGAGAATTTTTTTAGCATGAGCAGACTTTATTTGCTTTTTTAATTCTTACAAACTACCATTTTTTCGAAGTAAAAACTATATACGTATATAACAGACACAAGATATATTATAAAACAAATTAAATTCCACTTATAACAGTAGTTAGTTTTATTTTTGATATATTTGCACACTCTTCTATACCTAAATCATAGTTTAATTTGAGGCTGACCAGAATGTGAAAATTTTTAAAATTTTTTAAATTGTCATGTGTTGCCATGTAACATTTTTATTTTTTAGACAACATTTGAGAGGGGACTAGAACTACATGCCAAAGTTACAATTTTTGCAGAGGGTTGCCATGGACATCTAGCCAAGCAATTATATAAGAAGTTTGATTTGAGGGCCAGTTGCCAACCCCAAACCTATGGAATTGGACTGAAGGAGGTATCCTGGTTTGTTTTGGTTTGTTTAATGGCAAAAGTCATTTGTATTATCATGTAATTATATTGATTTAATTTTAGAGTTATAGTTTTCGTAAACTTGAAATGTTCATTGTGACAATATTTTGGATATTTTTCAAGAGGAGAAAATGTTACAAATCAATTTTTATTATTATCTAAATTGTATCTTTATGTTGTAATTGTTTTATCAAATGTTGCTTAAAATAAGTCTTGAACTTGAAAATATTTGTAACATTTTTTTTTCATTATGATGCCATCTGCCCTAGTAGGATTTGACCTGTTATTCATATGCTGTTTGTAGGATGACCATGTCCTACAAAAATTGTTTTTTTAGAATTATAATATGAAGATAATTTAAGTTACGAAACATACACAGACATAACATATTGATCTGCAACCTAAAATTTAGTTTAAGTGTTGTATATTTTCTCAGTTCATCTTAGGCTTATTAAAGTATAAAAGTTTCCTTATAATCCTTTTGTTTAAGTTTATTTTTAGGGCAAAGCTCAGGAACGCTCAAATTCTATGTATTGCTAAGTTCATTATATTGTGAATAAGGACTTAATTGTTTTGGTAGATTGTACATAATATCTGATTTTTAGATAACATTTCAGCTGGAAATTTTTAAATATTTTAAACTTACCATTTTGAAAATAGGATGAACAATTTACTTCAACTGAGGAGGAAAGAGTGCAGGCAGCAATAAAATATTTTATTGAAGAATAACACATGCACTTTAACAGATCTTAAGTGTACAGTTCAGTTAATTTTTATAAGGTGAACACACCTCTGTAACTACTACGCAGATCAAGACAGAGAACATTACCAACACCCCAGAAGTTTCCCTCATCTCTCTGTGGCATTTCCTGTAATCTCATGAAAGTCTTATTGATTTGAGAATCTTATGTCTTAAAGAGTTTGTAATTTTTCTGACCTGTTTATTTACTCTGATTCATCATGCTGCAGTTTGGTATAATTTTCTTTGATATTTGAAGTACTTTTTTGTGTGTTTCTGTTGTTATAGTTTTTCACTTGTCATTTTTTATAAATAAGAGAAACTTGGCAAGTTTTAGACACTGTGGTGACATAAAAATTTAAATAATACTCTAGGACTTTTTTTTTTTTTTAAGCTATGGATTATTGATGAAAAGAAGTGGAAACCTGGGAGAGTCGATCACACTGTTGGCTGGCCCTTGGACAGACATACTTACGGAGGCTCTTTCCTCTATCATTTAAACGAAGGTGAACCCTTGGTTGCTCTTGGATTTGTGGTAAGTTGTGTGCCCATTATGAAGTTCTACTGTTAGGGTCATTCGGTCATCAGTGTTATAAAACGAGGGGTTTGAATCTGGAGAATGTAAAATGCTAAGTTTACCTTCTAATGTTATCAATTTGTAAAGTGCTTATGGCTATTATAGACATTAGTCTACTTAAACACACATAGCTTTAGTACTTATAGCTACTACAAGCCACCCATTGTGATAGGTGCTTCACTGAGAATTCTAAGTTTCACAAACATTCTAAGAAATAGGTATATCTTTATTTTACTTGTGGGAAAACTGAAGTCCAAACAAACAAGTTAACTTTCTCAAATATACCTATTAAATGGCAGATGTAGGATTCACACCTGAACCTGACTTCATTGCCCATTTCCACTATGGCATGCTGCCACTGAAAATGAAATCAGCACTGGGTTTGAACCTATAACTTAAAAAACATGGGCATTTTTTCTGTTTTTGGCGACTTCCGTCTTTGTAGTAAGTTACATTACATCTTGAACATTACAGGGAACAGAAAAATAATGAGTGTCAGCACCTTGGAATTGGTGCTTCATAGTTTAATATCATGATTAAATCTGCTTAGGTAGATTGTTAAATTTGACACCCAGGCAAGTGTTCAATGCATCACCTTTGTGTAGTTGTTCTAGTGACTTAACCTTTTCAAAGCAAAAAAGGCTAGGCTATTAATTTCGGCACTTTGGTAATGCCTTATAAAATATAACCTTCAATATTTTTGGTCCTCTTTTTTTCTGAGTTTGATTCTATCCTACTCATTTTTGCGTCAGTAATACTATATATAGCTTATTTCTAGAGTTGTTATTAATAAATGAATAATAAATAATTACAACTCCTTTTATAGAAACATACGTTCAAATATTTTTCTGATTTGGACTTTGATTTACAGAGCACAAAGGTTTATTAATATGTTCCAAATATTTAAAGTTTTGCTGATTATAAACACATGGTATCTTTTGTTTACTCTTTCTTTTCCAAACATTTTATTTAGTTATTTAAGTCTAGGTTACGGTACATGTTTTTCCAAGTACTTTGATCACAAGAAACTTAATGTATATGTTTTCTGAAAAATATTGTTCACATTTTAGCTTGATATAATTTGAAATTAAAATATCTAATTGTATAGTTATAACACATTTAAATATAAAATTTGTAAGGTTGGTCTAGACTATCAGAATCCATACCTGAGTCCATTTAGAGAGTTCCAGAGGTGGAAACACCATGCCAGCATTCAGCCAACGCTGGAAGGCGGGAAAAGAATTGCATATGGAGCCAGAGCTCTGAATGAAGGTGGCCTTCAGGTAACTCTCCCAACTTTTTTATTCCTTATTCAACATTGAAAATATAATGTAACATTTAGATAAATAATAGAAAATTACCTCTTTGAAAAAAATTTAGGTAATTAAGTAAAGCACCTAAGTGTTTATAAAAATTGAGTCACACTGTAGTTAAATAAATTACACCATGAATTTAGTTTTAAGAATAAATTGACTTCCAGAGGTTAATTCACAGGCTTTATTTCGTTAGTTTGTTTTTAACCAGAAAATTAAAACCATGTGATCTCAGATATATCCCTTTATTCCTTGGCTGGCAGGAAACTCAAAGGCAAACTAGGTTTTCGGCAAAGGTGATTAATTCATCCCAACTACCTGGTGACACCCATGCCTTTTAGGTGGCCTCTGTTAAGATTTTACCTTTAATTGTCCAATTTTAGTATATGTTCAAAATAAATTTTATCAAATACAGTTAATGTATTAATTATATACTAATCGAACGATGAAATATGACCTAGATAGCTTACAATGATAAAGCCGTTAGTACTGTTGTGGAAATAGTATTAGACAGGTAAGATGATCTAAAACACCAGCTCTAAAACTCATGCCAAATGATCTGGAGCAAGTTACTTCTCTGGTCTTAAGGGATCATATACAAAATAAAGATGACCCCTTCTGTCTAATGTGTGAGGAATCTAGAACTATTTTAGAAATTGTGCATCTTTTAAAAAAAATCTGTTGTAAAAGTAACAAATAATAGAAAATTGGTGGGGGAGATAATTGACTTAATCTTTCAAATCAAGTTCTAAATACTTCATTAGTGTATCAATAATCCATGAAGTCAAGTAAAATCATAAATTTAATTATAAATTATAAATTTATAAATTTAATCACTAGAATTTAATCACTAAATTATAAATTTAATCACTAGAATCTTATCTTAATATAACACTGACCCTAAGCTCATTTGCAATGGAATTACTTCTCGTGCATTTGCTTTTGTTTCTAGGGTAGCAATTCATTTTAACAAATATTTATTAAATTGCTTAACTATTCAAGTCCATTTAAACTCTTGAATAAAGTCCATAATACCTACTGCCAGTCCAAGTCTGCTCTTTTTAATATGTAGTATAAAGGTTTTGGTATATTCAACCATACATACAGATTCTCATTTAAAAACATCTGCCTGTGTGCTTCAACAGCTCGGATGATTTTAGATTGGCAGGATGACCACACTTTTTAAATATTCTGATTTAATTAGTCAAAGATTCAGAAACTTACTTTCCATAAGTTTTTGAAGACTCTTAAGAGGCATTAATTTGGAACATTCAATTTTATTTTGAGCCAACAAATATTACATGATTTTTTTTATTTCTCTTTCTTCAGTCTATACCAAAAAGTCACTGTTCTGGTGGATTTCTATTTGTAGCCTTAATTAAATGAATGCCCCGGAATACGGCATTTCTCAGTGCAAATTTTCCTTGTTCCCTAGTTCCTTAAGAAAATGCCGGGACCAGTAACACTGCCTATACATAGGGTAGCATTGTTTTTCATTAGAATTGTATATTGAGGCCCAAACAACTATCTTAAAATTTAGTTTGGAAATTCAACTTTTCTTAAGTTAATTAAAATGTACTTAAGGGGTAGGTAATTGTGGTGATGGCATGATTAGAACCTAGGTTTCCATCCCTAATATATTCAAAGGAAAATTTAAAAAGTATATAGAGTTAAGATAACATCCTTTGTAAATCATGTGTTACCAGGAATACATCTAAAAGTAGATTACAATTTAGATAATAGTCATTCAGGTTTAGGGAATATTTTTAACTATGGCATGATAAGTATAAATAAAAAGTTTATTTAAATATGTTAATCCTCTCATCTGAAATCTGTCTCAAGTAGATTAGTCATGGGGAGGGAGAAGGAAAAAGACTAGAAAAATAGCAATAGAATCCTTATTTAAGAATCCTCATTCTTAGGGGAGGGGGAAAAACTACCCTCACTCTGACTTTTTTCCTTCAGTATATTCATTTTCATTTTTTTTTAAATGTTTTTCCCTAGAGCTTTAGAAGACTTTTAGAGGCTGTAATTTAGAGTGCTCAGTTTTTCTTGTTTAGTTTGAGCTAACAAATGCGTTTTAAATGTTTCTTTCCTCAGTCTATACCAAAACTCACCTTTCCTGGTGGTTTACTAATTGGTTGCAGCCCTGGTTTCATGAATGTTCCCAAAATCAAAGGTACCCATACAGCAATGAAGAGTGGAACTTTGGCAGCAGAATCTATTTTTAATCAGCTAACTAGTGAAAATCTCCAGTCGAAGAAGATAGGTAAGAACTTCCTATTCAAATATAGAAAATTGTCAAGTTCTTCACTGAGAGATTTAAAAAGAAGTTAGGTTTTTAATGTATATTTCAATTGCATTAAGCATTTGTTCCTTTTCACAAAGCATTAAGATGTATGCTGTGCAAAGAAAACTACATGACCCACTCTTAATAATAATTACTGAGATTTTTACAGCAATTTTGTTTTCTTCATATTAAAAGTAGAATAGTACCAATAGTGTCCTACTTAGAAAAAGATTTCAAATTGGATAGTACTGTGTTACTGTAATACATGTAATATATACATGCTAAGATACCTTACAAATGCTAAAGTATCTCCAGTCTGAAAACAAAACAGCTTTGCAAACTCCAGAGTCAAGCAGCTATTCCTTAGCAGGCTTGGCAGGCACAAGTGTATATGTTACCCTTCCACTGTGGTGAAGAACAAATAGCATTTAGACCTCAGTAAACCCTTAGTCTAAAAAGATCCTCTAGTGATTCTCAGTATTTCTCAGAGTAAAAGCCAAAGTTTCCTCACTCCTCTGACTTCTTCTCTTTTTACTCTCCATTCCAGCAACACAGACTTTTTCACCATTCCTGAAACATGCCATACATACTCCCTTCTCATGGTCCTTGCTCATGGCTGACTCCCTTGCTGCCTTCACCTTTGCTCAAATATCAGTTTCACAGTGGCCTTACATCATCCATAACAATTTGCCATACACACACCATTCTCAACCCCGCCCCCCCCCACACACTTTTTTTCTATACTATTTTCCACCTTTTGGCATACTATTTAATTATTTATCAGCTTTATCTCCTGCCTCTTGGTTGGAAAACTCCAGAAGAGGAACTTGGACTCCCAAATACCTGGCACCATAGTAGCAACTTAATAGATATTTAATAAATAAGCCTTATTCCCTTAGAATCCTAGATGACAAATGTCCCTCCAGTATGCAACCTGATTATGCCTTCAGATATCTTTGCAGGACTGGAAGCTGGGGTATGGGAGAAGGAAGATTAAGGTAAAACATAGAAAAAACAAGAGGGTACTTGAGGGAGAAAGGAAGAGGCAAGACAGAGCCTAATGGTTGAGTAGTAACTTTTTTCCGAATTTTCTTGCCAAGCACTTTTCCTGTTGGGACCACCAGTCACACTTGCATCTTATTGCCTGCACATAGTATACATATAGACAGTACTGGAGCAAGTAGATCACCAAAGACCAGATTAAAGCCTGAAGGAAAAGGAGATAGAGCCAGAACAGGAAACAGTGACTGGAAAGAGTACAGTCACTAGTTCTCAGAGTTAACAAGAACCAATTTGTCCTATTAAATATTAAACGAATGCACCAAGTTTTAGGTATTGTTATAGTTTCCTACGGCCACCACAACAAAGTACCACAAACTGGATTAAAACAACAAATTTATTGAGTTCCATGGGCTTGCAGTTCGAAATCAAGGTGGTAGCAGGACCATACTCTCTGAAGTCTCTGTGGATGAACCCTTTCTTGCCTCTCCCCAGCTCCTGATAGCCCCAGGCATTCCTTTGATTACAGCAGAATAACTGCCTCCATCTTTACCTATCTTCTATGTCAAAAGGACACCAGTCATTCATTGGATTAAGGACCCACTGTACTTCTATATGACCTGACATTAACTGATTACATGTGCAGCAACCCTTTTAAGACCATCTTAAATACTGGGAAGTTAGGACTTCAAAATACCTTTTTTTTGGAGGGGGAGGACTGTGAGGGAGGGAGACACAAGTCAACCCATAACAGGTAGAAGTGTTTCATAGGTAGCATAAACTTTTATCTTAAGCTTCCTTTTCAAATTCAGCTGAATTTTGAAACAACTTTCCATGCTATCAGTATAAGAAATATATAACAAATATAATAAAGGGTTATCTTTTTGGAAGATGCCAACATTTATACATGAACCATTCAGGTGCGATCTTCTATGACCACATTTCTTAAAATTCCCTAAGATTCAGTCATCAGGTATTTCAGTAGCATAATAACTTGATACAGTATTTTATACTCCTTGAGGCAATTTCACACTTAACATTTCATGTTTTTAATAAAAGGACTCCATGTACCTGAGTATGAGGACAATTTGAAGAAATCATGGGTGTGGAAAGAGCTGTACAGTGTTAGAAATATCAGACCGTCCTGCCATGGAATCCTGGGGGTGTACGGAGGGATGATTTACACTGCAATCTTTTACTGGATATTTAGAGGAATGGAGCCATGGACTCTAAAACATGAAGGTAATTCTAGCATGTTTGAGAATATGAATGTTATAATCATTAAAAATTCATGAATGCGATCCATTTAGTGGAGAAAGTAAACTTTTAAAAATGTTTTAAACTTGCTTTAGAGAAATGAAAAATTCAGTATCTTTAAGAGACATTAAAAATTCATTATCTTTAAGAGATATTATAGTATGAAGGCTAGTCTTATTTCTTTGGTATATTTTCAAGTTTTTATAAAAATATTTTTTAAACTACTTTAAAATTGGTTGTATTTTTATTAAAAAATCTTCCTCAAAACTTTTGAAGGTTCTGACTCTGATCAGCTTAAGCCAGCCAAGGAGTGCACACCTATTGAGTATCCAAAACCTGATGGACAGATCAGTTTTGACCTTTTGTCATCTGTGGCTCTGAGTGGTACCAATCACGAACATGACCAGCCAGCACATTTAACCTTAAAGGACGACAGTGTACCTGTAAAAAGAAATCTGTCAATATATGATGGGCCTGAACAGCGATTCTGCCCTGCAGGTCAGTAATTAACTTCCATGCACTCTTGAACTATGAATATTTGCTTTAAAAGTGTTGGAAATATGCTTTCAGTGCTTTAAAAAAAATGTCTCCTTCCATTGCTTGGAAATTATGACTCCTATATCCAGCTTCCTTTGGTTCTTACTCTAACTAGCAATGTTAAAATAGAGATTTTTGATAAGCCTAATTCAGATGACATCTCCCAAAAAAAAGCCTGTGACTAACCTCAGACCAAGATAAGGATTATAGAAGAGCAAAGAATACCTTTCCATGACTTTTTAAAAATCATTTGTTATGGCTGCTGATACACACACACACGGTGTATGTGTGTAGATGCTAAAATGCTAGGCTATAACCACATTCGCTCAAAGAAATGCTCCCAAACTTTAAATTCATCATGCATACTGTTATCTTTTAGTGCTAAGTTTTCAACTAGAATTCTAAAATAACTTGATTTCAAATATTAGAAGTGTTCAGATATGTAAAAATCAGTACATTCTAGAGAGGGATCAGAATGTAAGCTCTTTGAGCACTGGTACTTGACTTTATTTCTTAATCATTTCTGACATTGCACTGGGTTATGAACTCTGAGGGTAAGGGCTGATCTGTCTTTTCAGCTATTATAGCTGTAGTGTGTGTCTATATGGGGTCTCTGTGGATAAACATTCAGAAAACAAACCTTCACGGTTTCTATACCTACTATTTTCAGGACTTCGATTCCTGTTTGCACTTCAAAAGTTAAAAAAAATTAGGTATTTCATATTATTATTTCTCCCCACAGGAGTTTATGAATTTGTACCTTTGGAACAAGGTGATGGATTTCGGTTACAGATAAATGCTCAGAACTGTGTGCACTGTAAAACATGTGATATTAAAGACCCAAGTCAGAATATTAACTGGGTGGTACCTGAAGGTGGTGGAGGACCTGCTTACAATGGAATGTAAACTGCAACTGGTTTCATTTGCAGGCAAGTTTGATAGCCACTTTAAAATGTATGGTAAACTCTAACTTTAAATTGTTAAGAAGTTAACAAGTGTCAAAATATCTTATAGCATATTACTGATCAGAATGTTCATAAATTATCAGGGAAATAGAAATTTTATACTGTGCCTAAAACTGTCCTATAAAAAATTATCAATATTTATCTTAAATAAAATTTTGTAAGTGATGTATCTACATACCTCTTTAATTCTTCAAAAATTCAGTACCAGCAGCAAAATACACTATATTGGCCTTTAAAGTACATTTGATTCATCAAATTCAAAACTTCAAGTATAAAAATAAATGTACTTCCTAGACCAGAGGTTGGCATCCAGGACACTTTTCTTATAGTTTTATTGGAACACAGCTATGTCATGCCTATGGCTACAACTGCAGAAATGAGTAGTAGTGGCTGACGACAATGGTCCACAAAGCCTAACATTTACTCTCTGGCCCTTAGAGAAAGTATGCTGATACCCGAACATGTATGTCTGTATTATCTGTAAGTATAAAACGCACCAGCACAAGCCAAACACAGTTTATTGAGAGCTACATCAAAAACCTGAGGAAAACAATATACAGACTTAAACTTTCATCTGTTTATTCAAAAAGATGTGTTTTTAGGAGTTTAAAAATAGGTTGGACACCAGTATTCTTTGTAAATAATGCAGAAAGCCTTAAAAAAAAAAAAAAAAAAAGAGCTTCACTGTATTTTGTAATGCTTTTATTAGGAGTGAACCCATATTAGTATTCCTGAACTTTCAACAATGGGGAACTGAAGTATCAAAGGAAACACATTAGGGATTATATATAGTAGTAGACCAAACTTCTTAAGTTTTCTTATTGCCTTTATACAATGTATAATATTTAAGCAAAATTGAATTCCTTATTTAAGCAAACATTTTTGCATAGGCTGCCTTCTCTTTATCTTTCTGTGCCTTTATCTTTTGTTTGACTTTCAGAAGTTCAGCCTGGATAGCTGCAAAATAAATATGTAGTATTAGTTATTTCTCAAACTATCCATAAAGTTAGGTTGACCAACAAACTGATGTTTTAGTATGATAAAGAACTCTTTCTTCTCCATAAAGTAACTGAGCCCTATTAACAGAATACTCTGAGAAAGTAATCAAACACAAAAATTATGAAGCATAATTTTAGAAGACTCAATTGAGAATTTAAATTGAATTACACAGATTTGCCTTCTCCTGTTCCATTAGAGAGGGCAGTTAAGTGCTTCCTGTTTTACTTTAGCAATAAAGAAACCAAAGACATATTTTAATACTAGGTCTAGTATCACTATTTATAGTTAAGTTTATTTGAAAGACAGGCTTTTTTTTGTCATAGCTTCCCAAATGTTTTGTAAAACCATAAATCTATTAGCTACAATACTTAGGTTATGGCCACATTCAGTTTAAGGAATGGTCCCAAACAATGAATGTACCATACTCTTTTAGTGCTGTTATTAGAAACCAAATCTGAAATGATACAGATCGAATGGTATTCAGGAGTGGGACTAGAGTGGAAGTTCTCTGAGGGCAGGGATCTTGACTTGTTCACTCAATGCAGTATGATCGGTGCCTGGCCCAATGGCAGGCATTCTGTAATATCTGCTGAACAAATAAATATCTAAGTGGCAATGAGTTCAATGGTTCATAAGGATGAATTCTTAAAGGACAAAATGAATTTTTATCACAAAAGCTACCAATTTACCTTTATCTTCCGGTGCTATCTCCTGAGCTTTCTTAAGATCAGCCTTTAATTGGAAAAAAATTTTTAAGAAATATTAGGTGTATGATTTATGAAGGTGGTTATGTATTTTAAAATATTGAAGTTTACAACAAAATTTACCAATGCTTGATCAAATTCTTTTAATCCTTGCCATCCTTGAGCTCTACGGTACAGTGCTTTGGTATTCGATGGGTCTATTTCAAGAGCCTACAAAAATTATAAAAATATTTTTTCTAAATACTTAATATTAAATATATGTTATATTTCAATGTGTTGCCTGTCAGCTCCATATCAACCCTTCACTGCTCTATGATAATGGAGCTGGGGCCTGTAAATCTCTCTCCTGTGCCAGTTAAGTTTTGTCAGTAGAGGGTGCAAAAAGGACAAGGAAGAGAAAGCTGTTTCTCTTTCAGGTTCCAGTAAACTCCTCTTACTAGGTTCCTACACTGAGATTGTCAACAGCACATAGCAACTCCCTGCAGGCAACCTCTCTAAACACTCCAGTGAATCCCACAATGATGGTCTTTCTAAAATACAAAGTTTAGTTGAGAAAAATTTTCAAACAAACTATACAAGAGGGAGAGAGTCATAATTGTTCTATTTAAGGAAGGTAATGCTACCACCTTTCTGGCTTTAAAGAGCCAAATATAAGAGCCAAATAAAAAATTCCTTGAGGGTATAGGTTTTTCTTTTAACTAAAATATCTAGTCTCTGTTAGGTGTTCAACATGTGCCCAACACTGTACTAAATGTTTTACCTATGTTATATAATCTTTGTAACAATCCCAAGAGGCAAGTATTATTTCCATTTAACATATAAAAAAAAAAAAATCAATATTGCCTAAATTTAGGAACTTACCCAAGATCACAAAGTTAAAGAAATATTAAGTGTATGATATTTCTAATTAAAAAAACCACGTCTGACTCCACAACCCACATTCTTAATCATTCCTGGCTTTGTCTTCTATGCCTAGCACATAATAGGGGTTCCATATGTTAAATGAATGAGCTGATATGTGTGCTTTAAGAAAAAGTTGTATTTTCATAGATATTAATATAAGCTAAGTAAATGGATTAAGAAGAACTGAAGGTCCAAAATATTTAGAGATAAAATGACATACATTATCTTTCCTTGAGTCTCATTAGGTCCTATAAGATATAAAATGTATATAAAATTGCTTTTGTTCAAGTTGATATTAATCTCTTTCAAAAAGTTAGACATCAAACAGACTTACCTCCAAACAACTGTCAATTGCTCCCTGCCAATTTGACATCTTCAGTTTACAAGCACCAATATTCAGCATGCAGCTTAAAGCTACAGGTTGCAGCTTCGACTTATCTGCTTTCCCAATAACAGCCTTTGAACTTTCCACATATCTGGAGAACACAGTAATGAAAGTGGCATGTAATGCTACATAAGACTTATTCTGCTTCTTAACTATGTCAAGTGTTATGCTTGATATAAAATGCTCATCAAATACTAATATTAATATTCTTAATGATCACAATATTTTTATTACATTTTCTTTAGATAACTTTTTATTTGTTCCAACTTTTTCCCACCGTGTTCAAAGAGGTAGATTTAAGAATAATCCCCAATCTAAAGATAATTACGCACTTTGTTTTTGAAAACCAGGTCTGTTATGCACTTCCCAATGTAATTATGTTTAGAACCAGGTTCTCACTGTGAGGGAATGGAATGTAGGGGAAGAATTCTGTAGTTTTGGTTTTCAATTGTAATTTAATATTGTTCCTAGCTCTGTCCACTGAAAGGGGCTCAGAAACAATGAGCATACCTGACCCTCAGAATATGCTTCCTAAATCTATTCCCCACTGAAAAGAATCAGGGCTCCTTAGAGAAAATGCTGATACCGGATCTGGAAACAAGGTTAGGTGTAAGATGAGCCTGGAGCATCCTGTGCCAGAAAGCAAGTCAAGTGATCACAAACTAAGAGGAACAAGTCAACAGGATGTAGAAAAGAGGGCTTCCACTGGAAAAATCTGGAACCCTTTGAGTGTCAAAAGAAACGATGATAACAGTATAATAATAGGTTGAAATGAAAAAAAAAAAAAACTACAGGTTTATAGTGATATTAAAAAAGGAGAGAAGAGGGGAAGCATGCTGGCTAATAACTGTTGAATGAGTGATAAAATTAGAAAATCACAGTTCTGCAACCATTAATGTAATAACTAATACAGGCAAGGATCTTTAATGACATAAAACCACTGAATGAAAAGTTAGAAACTGGATATACATACAATCTCACAGTATCACCTTATAGAATACTTATTTACAAGGGGGAAAAGGTACTTTTATAACAGACATCTGGCTGACACTTGAATCAAGTGCCAGAACTCAAAATAGGCTAAACTGACATGTGCCTTCAATATGTGATACCACAGGAAATATATACATCGCCTACGTAAGTCCTCTTGTCAAATATTTAAACTAAACCTAATCCTGAAGAAGCAATCCAATACAGATGGTATTCTATAAGACGACCTACTTAAGACTCTACAAAATGCAAATGAATAAAAAAAGTAAAGTTTTTTTAAGCTCTATTAAAGATTATAGGAAGCTAGAGACAAAAAACAAAACAATAGACTCTGGAGTAAAAATATTTGAAATAATTGAGGAAATTTGATTATGGATTACATCAGATAATATTGTATCAATGCTATTTTGGGGATGTCTTAATGGTACTGAGGTTACCTAGAAGTATGTCCTTGTTTCTTAAGAAATACTTGCTAAAATATTTAGGGGTGAAATGTCATAGTATCTGCAACTTCCTTTCAAAATGATTCTACAGAAACAAATATAGCAAAGTTAACTAGTGAATGAAGGTCAGGATACATGAGTAGTAGTCTTTATGTATTATTTTTTCATTTCAACTTTTCTGTATCGTGAAATTTTTCAAATAAGCTGGAGGTGACAAAAATACAACTATTTCAACACATTTGGTTACTCTGCAAGTAGTATGCCAAAAATACAATAAACAATTCTTGAATTTTATTTCATAATTCAATTTTGAAGTTCTTAAGTGTAATTTATTAAAAATATTACCTTAAAACTTTTTTATATTTTTTAATGGCCATCTCCCAGTTCTGAGATTTGAAAAATGTATTTCCAATGTTTTTTAAGTCTTCTGTTATTAATAATATTTTATCTACCTGTATAAAATACAAATATGTCAGACTTTAATAAGTAACATGGTTTAATGCTAAGTTCTATCATTAGAAAGACTAATACAAAAAAAACCTCAAACTTTTAGTGCTAAATAAGTATTTTTAGTAATTTAAGAAATTAAAGTTAAATTGATCTGAAAGTACTCACATCTTTTAAATCTATATCTGCATCCTCGGGGAAATCTGGATGACTGTCACCAGAACCATCTTTTGGGAATATTCCCCAGTCATCCCCTTCCTTCAATTCTCCACATTCTGCAATAACGCACAACTGTAAAAATAATCCTAAATTGTAGAATTGCACTACTATATTAATGATACATGTAAAAAAAGTCTGAGTTTAAAAGATATACATTTGCAAGTCACACGCAACACTGTCCAAGTCACTTCTAAAATGATTGACATTAAAAGGCTCATCTATCTGCTCTAATTACAAGAACAGCCTTTCATACTTCCACATAATACAACAACATCACTATTTTACAAAAGTATTTTATTGATATTCAGCAGCTCAGTGTACACAAAATAAGCTGAAATTTTATTCTCCAAATAATTTTCCTTACAAATACCTACTCACACGCAACTCTACCAACTGGGATGGGTAGTAACATGGGCACTTTGACCCATAGGCATTTAGAACGCAATCTAGTCTAAACCCTTAAGTAATTTATATAGGATAAGGAAACTTAAATAAGACAAAACCACCAAGTAAATGGCGGAATGTATACAGACAGGATTTTTCATTCCCTGTCTTCTTTCTACTATGTACTAGGACACGTTCTGACAAAGTTTTACAGGTATAGGAAGACTTACATCACCAAGACTGATGTTGAAATAATAACCTTCTAACAACTCTAATCTTTTCCTTGTAGAAAACAGTTTAAAAGTAAAAGTGGGAGATCCATGCTTCTATATACCAAGTCATTCTAACATTTTTCCAGCTAACAATTTGATCCTTTTACTTAATTCTTTAAGATGGTAACTAAGATAATAAATGTGTTTCACTCTAACTTTTTACTTACTTTGGCTGGTTTTTCACCTTTCACTTCTACATTTTCCAGAATTCTTGCCACACCCATTCCTTTAATCACTTGGCCAAATACCACATGTTTCCCATCCAAATGAGGAGTCGGAACTGTTGTGATAAAGAACTGAGAACCATTTGTATTGCAGCCTGCATTTGCCATGCTCAACAAACCCTCCTGATCATGCTGTAGAAATAGAAATCATTAAAGTAAAACCAAGGTTAGACGTACTAGTCTGAAATGTTCTTTCAAGTAAAAGACTGTAATACCATTTAGATTGAATAATATAGTGTACTTTTACTTGGTATAAATTGCAATCTTTAATTCACAAAAGGTAAGGTACTTAATTTTTAAACTTTAAGTTTATGAAACCAAATAAAGTAACAAACAATGGAGGCAGGGTATATTTCTAAATTGGCTATACTGAGAAAATGCTTATATTTCATCTTTAAGATGAGAATGCTACATTAAGGAAATCTAATAATTATGCTTTGCCCTTTTTTATAATGTATGCTTTTTTTTTTTCTGAGAAGCACTAAACAGTCTTCCTACTTTTATGGGCCTGCATTATAATTCTTCTCATGTCAGTAAACTGGGAACAGTGATCGGTTATTCAATTTAGACAGGACATTCAACTAGGTACACTTCCCTAATCTCAAAGGACTCCAAATATATGGCTTTCATCCCAGGTGAACCACTTCTTCAAAGAATGCCTCAAAGAAACCACTGCATATGTACACACTGAAACCAAATTTCTACCTTGGCATCAATGTTTAAAAGTTCTGGAAAACCCAATTTCTTCTTCACCTTTCCACTTTATGCTTAGGCCTTCTAAATTTATTCCTTTTGAGCCAAGCACTGTAACTTGTAACAGTGCTTTCCACGTAAAATGCCTTTCACCCCTCCAATCTAAATGTAATTCAGCTTTCAAGGCCACCAAGTTTGTAGAATACAAGAAGCACATGTCCCTTCAATAGGCCTCCTTTCTTTTGATCAGCGTGATCATCACATAATCACGTTTTCATCCTTTTGGTAGCTTCCCTTTTTCCCTTTCAAAAGTATGATGCTTTTTCCATGGTATTAAATCGAATATTTTATTTCCTAGCCTCCTACTGCTTTTGTCTTCCCTCACATCTTTCTTTCAAACTGGCATCTATATTTTAGCTTCCATCTAACTAAATCTCAGCCACCTTGCAAGGCCAACTTCAGTACCCATTCCTCCTCATTATCTTCTTTAATAATTTGGAACATATAAATCATACCTTTCTTATATAGTATATACAAAAAATCTCAATTTTGCATTTACTTGCATATTATATTATTCTCCAGTGGTCACATGTGTTTTAATCTTGTCTTCCTGGTAAGATTATAAATTCCTTGTCATCAAGGCCTTTCATTTTTATAAACCCTTTGGTGCCAGTGACAATACTAAACACACATAGTTGTAGTCAATAAATACTCCTTTAAAGACTGATATTTTCTTTTCAAGTTATGATGGTTACCTTCCTCATATTCCTCATTTCCAAAAATACCATTTACTTTTGTACTTACATGTCCATTCTTATAACTTGAATGATGCAATATACCCCGATTACATCTTGGGACAATGAAGGTAAGAAGGCACAGGCACCACTAATGTCCTTTAGGAGCTTGGACATTAACCATGTCCTCTAGTTTGCAAATCCCCTGACATCTTGGATATTAGCGATGGTTTTGTTGCTCTTCAAATTCAAGCATAAAGATGCACAAGTTACCATCCTTCTGATATTGAGAAAATTTTTCCTGGAAACAATTTTGCCATATGGTGGCTACACTTAAAAACTCATTGGCTTTACTGAAGTATGTAAACCTGGACCACACTGAAACAGTATTTTTGCTAAATCATTACTGGATGAAATTTTTCCATATCAAAAATGCATACTAACAAATATGACACCTTTTAGGAAAAGAGAATCTAAACACACTTGAGACATTTATTGGTGTCTTAACCCAGCAAATATCCAAATAGCCTTTATTATAACATGCATTTCTGTCTACTTTACCTTATAATAGAAATTTTCATCTTCAAATTTTTCACCATAAATACTTTCTCCACCTGTCCCATTCTGATTTGAGAAGTCTCCACCTTGAATCATAAATTTCTTAATAACTAAAAAAAAAAAAAAAAATGGAAAATAGCTATGAGAAGCTAAGATATGGATGACTTCAGCAAAGTTACATAATGAATACATAATAAAGACAACTTTCTAAAACAATTCTAATCATGTCACTCTCCTGTCTTTTCCCACCACTTTACTCTTTAAGGGCTTTTCACAATCTGAGTCCAACTACTTGTACTGCCTGATACCCCACTAACAGTCAAAGAACTAGTTAAAATGGCACCTCCCAATAAAATTTTCAATGGCACCCCAAAGTTGGATATCCTAATTTATCTCCCCAACTAGTTTCGCTTTAACTCCATTTTATAACACATATCATAATAATATTCTCTTCCAGCAAACAACTCCTTAAGGACAGCGACTGTTTTTCATCCTTGTAACTATGTTCATGACTGGGCACATATTAGTCACTCCATAATGTTTACTAAATAAGGACCAATTTTTCCCAGTAGATTTGTTATACTATAATGGGAGTACTTCAGCAAATATGATCACCTGGTGTCAAGGGTTCCCAAAACCACCCCCATATTTAGAGATGCCCTATGACTCAAGGGACTCAGCATTTGGTTGTATTACAGCTACATAATAAGAATACACAGCTGGATGAGAAAGGAAAAAGACATAGGCAGAGTCTGGAGAAATCCATGTGCTTCCTTATGCTCTTGCCCTCCCATGAAAAGTCATAGAGCACATTCTTCCCCCACCAAAGAAAATGCAGCAACATGTGTATGTTTTTGCCCAGGAAAGCCCACTAGAGCCTCAGCACCCAGAGATTTTATTGGGGATAATCATGCAAGCACTCTGCTGACTATATACCAAAATTCCAGACTACCAAAAAGAAAGCAGGTGTTCAGCATAAATCAAATTATCTGCATAAATTCTAGGCATAGTAAACCACCTTTTGATTTAGAGAACGGTTCAAGTGCTGAGTTCCCAAACTCCAGACAAAGGCCACCTTAACAAAGGAGAACTTTCTAAAGACACCAGTCTCAGGCCTGCTATGTTAACTCTTTTCTGCATATACTTTATTAGCATATTTTGGTTTTCCATTAAATGTGAAAGTAAATCAACAACTTATATATTTTAAAATCAGTATTCTTAATCAAGTTTTTAAAAATGTACTACTCATATGATTATAGTTTAACTTACTTGTTTATTCATTGAACAAATATTTATTGAGTACCTATTCAACTATACTAGATGCTGAAGACAAAATGATAAGATATAGGTCCTGGCTCATGGAGCCTACAGTCTATTGGGGGAACCATTAACTAATCACTAAACAAAAGTATGATTATGAAATGTGATACGCAGTGTGAAATGTCATCTTTTACTTACTTATCACCCCAGGTACAGGTATCCAAGACACTGAATCTTTAAATCAGCTGCAGCCTTCCCAAGCAATCTTGCTAAAGAAGTAGGTATAACTTTTTTGTCACCTGACATTCAAGCTATCTGAGGTCTGCTTATTTATCAAAACCACACCCTTTTTTCTCAGTCTAATCACAATGGAGTAAAGAGTAAAAGGATTGGTGAGGCTCAGGGAGTCCATTTCTGTTAGAAAACCTTTGCACCCTCCTATAATTAATGGCATTTTTCACAGCCCAAACTAAATAAACTTGAGCTATTACCTCAGATGTCAAAGCGTCTTCTTGGAAACTGGCAGTAATTTTTAACCTTCACCCTCATAGTGTTTCTTCCCTAATTCCTATAGAACAGGATTTGATTATAAGGAGAATAAGATTCAGAAAATTTACACATACTTCGATGGAATGTGCATCCTTTGAAATGGAGAGGTTTCCTAGTGGTGGGTCCAATGCCTTTTTCTCCCGTACACAATGCACGAAAATTTTCTGCAGTTTTGGGTACAATATCTGCAAACAATTCTAAGACAATTCGACCAACTTAAAAAAAATAAAATAAAATAGTGTCAGAATGTGAAACAATCATATAAATAAATGATAAAAAGACAGTGGGTAAAATTATGGTGACTAAGACTCCAAGTTCTCTTTTTTGATCATTTTTCTAGTATTCAAATTTAGTTTACCTAACATTGTCATGCATCTAGATGAATTTGAGAATTATTTTTCTACATCTTAAAATGAATCATAAATACCGTAGCCAGATGATTAGTACCATATAAGGGACACTATGAAGTAAAATGATATGACATTCTGAATAATTTCTTCAACATGCACTCAATATTTTCAATCACCAAATAACCAATAGAAAATTAAAAATCTTTTGAGTGATCAGGTTGGCCGTGTTTTAAAATATAGCTGTATCTGTGCTCTGTGGAAACTTCCTGGTACAGCTTCTGAAGCAAAAGCTGACAACGTTCCCATTCTAGATAACTCCTAAGGCAGGTAAAAACAAAGGGAATGTATACATAAACGTGGGTGTGTGGGGGGCGGGAGGGGTGTCTGTGTGTCCATACAATCCACGGGTTCCCTGAACCTTGATGTATATGTATTCAAACACACAGCCTGGCCAGCAATTCTAACTTGCTGTGAACAACAGCAAATTACTTAAAAAGCAATATGCTAATCCACAAGAAATTTGGAGCTTCTGAGCTGCTACTAGTAGCCTAGGCAACCGCTCTGCTACCCTTAAGTCATTTTCCTCGAGCCAAAACAGAGTAAATGATCACCAATCTGACTGGATCTCTAAGTTAAGAATCAGTAATAAGTTAAAAGCAACAAATAAAAGTCACTTTAATTTATAAATAACCTTATAATTGCTGATAAAGCTCACGTGGCAAGCCACCGCGCGACTGGAGCCCAACTGACGCATATTCCATGGGTTTTCTGAATCTCTCACTGCAAATATAAACTAATTTTTATGCCATCTTGATGGTGCAAGGTGGCGGGGAGATGCAACCAAATCAGGAGAGAAAAACCTAAAGGCCGCCACAATCCCCGAACCAAAAATTTCCAGAAACTTCCCCGCACAATCTGTGGCATTGTACAAGAGCGCTGGTTCGACCCAACCCTAAACGCCTGAATTTCTTCCTGCGGTCCAGTCTGGGCAGCCATCCCTCCGAGCCACAGAGCAGACCTCGGCCCGAATGGCACTCCACCCTCCGAGCCCCCCCGATTCCCGGGAAGCCCAACCTCCTGGGGACCATTCCACAAATATCAGATTCCGCTCACCTCGCTCATCTCCAATGTCTACGTCAAAAAAGACCCGGGGGTTACTTGGGTTGGAGGGCTTAGCCTGGGGGGAAGGATGCGACATTTTGACTTGCAGTCGCGTTTGGAAGCGGTCTCAGAGTACCTGGTGGCCTCCAGGAGCTGAAAACTTACGACACGTCTCTCGGCGAAGACCTGGCAGCGGCGCTGATGAGTCACTTCCGGCGTATGGTTCGCGAGCTGCAGCCCAACTTCCGGCGCCGCCGCCTCGGGGCGTTTCCTTGAACTTGAGCCGATGCGCCTTCGTCTCTGTGTTCTCTGTCCTCAGGTTCTCCTACATTTCTCATTCACTGACGTTGCAGCCTCCATTATTTTTATTCTCTTCGCTTGCGTTTCATCGCTTTTCCTACCATCGAGGTGTAGAAGAGCTTTGGAGACAGTCGTCCCCATTCTAGCCTCAGGTCTGCCACTAACTGGTTTTTGACTGCATCTCTGAAACTCAGTTTGCTTATCTGGAAAATGAGAATGAAAATGCTTACCTCACAGGGTGGTTTTAAGAATTAAAGAAGTAAATCACTTCGCACAATGCTTGAAACATCCTGGTGGTAGCTAATCAATAGTTGCATATTACCGTTGCTGTATTGTTATTTTTTGATCATCCATTAACAGTAAGAGAGAGGCTGGGCTAAGGGCTCCGGACAGCTGAAGCTGAGAGTTCGGAAGAAAGATCAATTTTGATTCCTGACAAACTGCGTTATCGTAGTCCATTTTTCCCTTACTGGAATTTGTGTAAACATTTAACCCATATATATGACTCACCTCTCCATAAAACCTAATTTTGGATAAAAGTGGTATGTTCCTCAGCACTTTGTAACATTCTAATTGTTTATTTACTTATTTATTTCATCTCTCTTCCATTAGAATTAAACTACACATAGACAAGGATTTTGTTTTGTTTTTTTTTTTTCATTGCTCTATCCCAGTATTTCCATCTGGCACATAGTAGGTGCTCAATAAATATTTTGAATGAATGAGTTATACAGAATGCTAATAGCCTTAAGAATGCTTATAAAAGAATGTTAACAGGAAATTTTATTTCATTTTGTCTTTTATTTATAATTTGAGAAGATTATCAGCTCTTCGTGCTGATCCTTTCAAAGTCTGGCAAATTAAAATTAATATAAATAGTTAATTTCTTAAGAGTTGATGCCCTTCAAGTCCATGGTGCTACTCATTGTGGCTTCCTGAAGATCTAAGACTGCTCAGCACATAACCTTTGTGTCTCCTGACCAATAAGAGTCAAAATAAATCGTTCTCTAAACCAGTCTCATTTCCAGGCTGCAAACTGGCAACTAAAACTTTCTCTCACAAATATCAAATGAAAAATTCACGTTAAAACTTTTATTCTAATCTATTAGTTTATAATCAGCCTTTAAGTTATTGTTTCAAGAATTGTCACTTTTATGCCATAACCTCCTAACTATATTATCATGATTAATATCATTATGATTAAATAGGCAGCATAGTTAAACACTTCTACTCATCCATAGACTTCAGGGTTTCAAATTCAGTCTATAAAAAATACTAACTTGTGACTTTGGACAAGTTATTTAGCTTCTCTGTACCTCAGTTTCCTCATATGTGAATTAGGATATTATATGTATCTTAAGGTTTTTATAGGGATTAAATGAATAATTATTTAGATATTTTAGTATCTGATGCATAGTATACTAAGTTAGTAAGCAATTATTAATCATAAATAGCTAACACTTTGTTATAATAATTACTAATATCAACATATTTCAAAATGAAAGTTAAAACTGGAAAAGTGTTTTGAAGATGCCTCTGCATTCTTAGGAAATATAACATGATTCTTCCTGTTACACAGGATTCTAGGTGTAAAAGACAAAATGTTACTCTCACTGTGTCTAGATTTTTCAAAGTAATGTAAACTGTCATATTCCTAGAACCAACCTGAACAATAGAATCATACTTTTCAAAACCACTCCAGAACTGATCTCTAGTAAAAAGATAGATCCTTCTAGAAGACAACCATTGTCAGTCTGCTTACTTAAAACAAGGCTTCTGAGTTCTGAAGTCTTTTTGCCCATATGTAGCAAGGAACAGAACCAAGACCATGCAGTTTTTTAAGGCTAAGAACATGATTTCATCTGGCTAGACAGAGGAATATTTGCTCTAAGAGCTCTATTATTGTTACTGCTATTTCTGTACATTCCTCATAAGTGTGGTGGGATAATATTAATAGATCATCACCCTGTCCAGTATTCACTTTACCCATCACCCAATCCCACCAAGCAGCTAGGCATTCTGTGCATATTGTTTTGAGAGAAAGATGTGACCACAAACACACACACACACACACACACACACACACACACACACACACACACACACACACACACACCAGAGGGGAAAAAAAGGAGCCTCTTCTTAACTTTACTGTTGCAAAAGGCTTTGCTTTACAGGAACTAAAGACCCCTAGCATAGCAAGAGATTTGTACAAAACATCTTTTGTAAGAGCAAAGCTTTCCAGTGTCAAAAATAAAAATAAAAAATTAAACAAAACAAACAGATCAGAATGGAAAAGCAACTCTCAGGCTCTCCCTGCTAAATGTATGACTATCTACGGATAATTGGAGGTTTTCTGAGCTAGAACATTGAACCTGTGGGAGACAGCAGATGCCACCAGGGGACAGTAGAGCCTTTGTCATCAGAAATTATCTCACAGACAGAAATGGTGCACTAGACTTCATGCCTGAGTACTCCCAGTATGACAATATTATTCTAGGATCTGCAAATGATATGACAAAAATACAGACAGGCAGACAGGCAGGCAGATAGACACAGAAAGACAGACATATGATCAGTTTACAATAACACCGGGTAAGAGAAGATGTGTATATTTTCCTTTTCTGAGGAGTAATCGTAAGATTAATTTTAACCTTTCAGTTGTAAAAAGTGTATTTATCTGATAGAATAAAATCAATAATACAGTGATTTGCATCAAGAAAACTATTGTTTAAATCCTTAGTATTCCTTTCCTCCAAAGAAATCTAACTTAAAAGAGCTTCCTTAAAATGGTTTATAACCATTGCAAACAAAATAACTGGCACCTATTGATCATTGCTATGTGCCAGGCACTGTGTTAAGTGCTTTATATACTTTCTGTTATTTAATTCCCAAAACAACTGTCATAGGTAATCTATTACCTATTTTATATATCAAACAAATAAGTGCTAGAGATGTTAAGAAAGTCACCTGGTATAATTCTAAAGCTACTTCATTATGTACTAGAAAGGGACAACCTGACAATCTATCTTTAAACCTATAAAGTTTAAATATTGCATAAGAAAATATCATTTAAAGGGCTCATGAGCTCCTGATGACATTAACATAGAACTTGTTTTATTCTTACAGAACCTGGCTTTGATCTGGCCTCATAAAGTGGACAAGGCTTCTGTACCTTTTGTAAGATACTCTGTATAGAATGTAAACTGGGGCAAATAAAACATTTTCCATTTAAATTTTAAATTTTTCTTCTAATCACTTTACATGGAGATTAAATAATTGATGCCAATCTTCTGGCATCTCCACGAATTTCCCTAATTTGGGGCAGAGATTGAAAGCAAAAGAAACTAACAGATATGTAAGTAGCAAATCCTGGTGACTTGCAGAAGGGTTACACTAAGTACAAGAGTTTATATAGAGAGGGTCTGTAAGGGCCTATTGATTGACAGAGACATTTGAGACATGTTGAGGATAAATCAATTAGGATTTTTAGCAAGGTTAACATTAAAAGATTTGCATTTTAAAAAGACTCTTCTGGTTCTAGCATGGAGAACAAAATTGAAGGGAGCCGTGATGGATACAAGAAGGGCAGTTAGCCAGTTACTGGTGGTAAGAGATGAGTTTAGCTCATGCTAAAATGGTGATAGTAACAATGGATAAAAATTGATGGACGAGAAAGGCATAAGTGGGGAGGGAGAAACCAAATGTTCTAAGTAATAGATTGGATATGGGATGTGTCAGAAGAATGGCTTTCTGGGATGCACACTTGGAAAGATGGTGCAGCTATTTACTGATATGGGGGACACTGGAAGAAGATAATATTTGAGTTTGTTCTTGGACGCACTGAATCTGAGGTAACTTTAAGACATTCAAGTGGAGATGTTGAATGGTTAATTGGATATATACTAGGAGAAGTCTAAGATCAAGCTAGAAATTTAGATGTCATTAGTATTAGAGATGATAATTTCATGGAGACAGGTGTGATTGCTGGCGGGGAGGAGAGTAGAGGTGAGTAGAGAAGAGGTCCTAGGAAAGAACCTTAAGTAGCTGCAATGTTTAAAGGCCAAGGAGAGAAGGATATGTCTGCAATGGATGCAGTGAAGAAAAATAGGAAGACAAACTAGGAAGAGGATATAGTATCGTGGAATCTAGGAACAGGGAATGTTTCAAGGAGAGTGAAGAACAGGTTGACTGTCGAACCTGAGAGGTTAAGTAAAAAGAGGACTGATAAACATCCACTGGACTTAATGACATGGAGGTCTCTGATGACTTTGTCAAGATGTTAATAGTCTAATAGATATTACATCAATATTCGAATATTATATCTCTAATGGAATAATTTGGGGTAATTAATGTCTTAAATTCACAGTTATTTATTCCCGATAATCTTAACATTATTTTTGCTGTCCTTAAATTTATTAAAAATGATAAGTACAATATAGAATTCATATAAACATATAAATGTCTTTGGAAAAAGAATTTATTTCCATAGCAAGATCCACTTCCTTTAGCAGAATGATTTGTAGAAATTGAAACTAAAACATAACTGAATATCTATGTGTGGCAGGTACTTTTACTTATCTTATATGTATCTTCTGTATCCTAATATCAATTTCAACTATTCTTGATAAATATTGATTACTGGTGGAGACGGTTTGAAGTTCAAAAGGGTGAGCTGGCACATAAAAGTTATTGGGTCCTCTTTCCTATATCATATCTCACCAAAGTTGATATGTCCAAAATTGAACTGTCATGTGCAAGTCCCCAGACTCAAATTACATCCATCTCTTACCTTCTCTAGTTTTTAAAGGTATCATGAGCTATAAATAGTCAAGATCTCACTCTGCAGAAACCATCTGGAACACAGTAAGTATTCAGTAATGTTCATTGTCACAGTTTGTCATTTTTCCCTCTGTGATACCTCTCGATCCTGTTCAGGAGCTTTTGTACTTAACCAAAATATTCACTAATGGGTCTGCCATCTCAAGGTTCTTCGCTAATGTATAAGAAGAACATTAAATAACATGGTGGATGGCATTCCTGATAATACCAAAAACAAAGAATATACTGCTATCCAAGAGGTTTTCTTGTATTGACCCTCAAAAACAACTGTACAGATGAACTGTTGTTATTTTTACAGGTGGCCAGAATAGTATTGTCTATCGAGGTATATAAATTTCTAGAATTTGAATTTGAAGGATGGATATGATTAGCAAAGCCACAGAGTGTAATGGTTATTATGTTCCTTATGCAATTCCTGCTGACTTTTCCGTATTATCAGCTAAGCTTTTAACAGTCTGTATTGTAGCTACATCACTAGTGACAACATGAAATGAAGGATTTCTGTGCTGTTGATTGAAGATTAATTTAAATGTCCTGGATACAAGATCAGTGGGCAGCAAAGAAATGGAGTTGTATTTTTTCCCACAGAATGGAATATCTCACCTCACTAAGAAGGAAGTTTTCAGAGAGGGTTATGACTTTTCTTGAACTGCAACAATGGATCTATTTAAATCCTGGAACTCTGTTGAAAGCCCCAGAAATCTATACTACAAAGAACCATCCAAAAGTGTTAACTTTAGCTATAAAAACTGTGAGGCTGGTGTTTTGATCTCATTTTGCAGAGAAAGAAACTGGCTTAGAGAGGCTAAAGAACTGTACCTCAAGGTCAAATTGTCACAGCTGTCCTTGCTTCTATTGCAGGCCATAAAATATGCCCCGTAGGGCACAAAAAGCATCACTCTATTCTACCTGGATGTTTGGGAACATCTGCCAATAATCAAAATTTTGTTTTTATCGTTAGTGATGTGAGTTGATGCTTTTCAGAAAATTTAGCCAACACATTCAGTTACTTCTTGAACATTTCCTTAAAAGTGATGATTGTGGAAGGAGGCTGTGTGTTCAGGTCATATATAAAATAAAATATTTTAAGCTTAAAAATGGAGAGTTTAGATGACAATGATAGATTACACAATTAAGTTGGAATTTGATTTAGGAAAACAATTCCTGTGCGTTCAATTCTTAAGACATGCTAGATGAGGACTCCATTTATTTGATTTACTTTTATGTTTAATAAAATACTCAAATATAATAAAGTGATAATATTTGCTGAAATACTTCTATTAGTAGTATAATATACTGGGAAACACTCGTTATTGTTTAGCAGACATTATTCAGTACCTAACATGAGCCAGGCCTGGCACATAATTATAAGAATGAGAAATAGAATTGCTGTTTTTAAGGAGTTCACTGTTTGATAAAAGAGACATCATTATAACATAAGTATAATGTAGAGGTAGACTCAAGATACTATGGGCAAAAGTTGGGAGATCCAACTTTGGAGATCTCTCACAATTTTATAGCAATTAACAAAATATGACAAAAATTGTGTATTTAGATACGTTCACTTTGCTATTAGTAAAAAAAAAAAAAAAGTATAGTGTTCATTGAAAAGACATTAATAAATACACTTTCTGAGTGCCAGATTTAATCTTTCCACAAATATATCCTAGCTACATTTTATATGCTGGCACTGGCCACTTACAATTATGAGATAGAAAGAGGAATTAGAAAATAGTCCTGCTCCCAATGAATTACAGTCAAGTGCAAAAGGTCGAAAGTGATATGTCCTCATCACATGCAAACCTGGTAAGCTAACTGGCTACAAACTACTCATAGAGAAGATGGCAATAGTCTAGTTACAACAATAAATCATCTTGATTGTTTAATTTGTACCACGCACTGCATGTTCCCAGCCTGCCTATTCAGGATGTCCTATTTTCCTCATTTTACACATAAGAAACTGAGCCATAAAGAGTTATTTTCCCATGTTCATATGCTAATAGGGGATAGAACTAATCTCACATTTGTTACTTCTAAATATTTATCAATGACATTTCTTCTACTAAATTCGAGCCAAACATTATTGGCCATTTACTGAGCATGATACTACTGTAAAAAAAATGATCAGGAACAAATTTTGTGTGTAATTAAACATAAATACTATAATATGACAACATAAATGCAATAGTAAAAATATATAAAATATGCTACTGAAAACATGTAGGTGGAAGCAGCATTCCCTAGGGATGTCAGGACAGTTTTCAGAAAAGGAGTGTTTTAACCTGAGGTTTAATTACTTTATTCAGTATTTTACATGTATCCAGCGTGTTTGTGTGTTGGGGGTTGTATGTGCATGTACACATGTGTGAGCACCATAGCATAGTTCAGGAGTAGACATCATTTGGCCAACAGACAAGGAATATTTTAAGGTAGAAGAATCCATTTGTGTTAAAGATTGGAATCATGAAAGAACATAGATTATTCAGAAAAAAAACTAGATAATATCGTTTGAGGAAACAGTAACTACAGGGCAAGAAGTTGGAATGGTAACTTGGCATCACATTAAGAATACTTAATGGACTTGTCTTAACATCCATTTTCTGGCTTGAGGAAGCTATCAGTTATTTTAAAACTATTTCTGGTGTAAGAAAAAAAGAGACATGAGAGCCTGAAATTGGGCAACATCAACTTGATGGATAGTCACTGAACTGAGCACTATAGCAGTGGTAGGATGCTGAAGGCTTGCTAATGAACTGGAAACAGAGAACGAGGGGTGAGATAAAATAGTTGAAGAGGATGCTGCAATTTTTAGCTTAGTTCAGTCCATAGATGGTGATGCCCTTATCAAGACAAGGAAATACAAAAAGAGGAACAAGTACAGTAGCCTGAAGAGAGATGAGAGGGTGAGAGCTGAGGAAAAAAAAAAAACAAATTTGGTTTGTATTGCTCTAACGTAATGTAACTAAGTAGAACAAGAGAGTTAAAAATTGTGAGCATGTCATTTAATTTGCTTTGAATACCGAAGGATTTAGGATTTATAACTACAGAATTAGTTCAATTTTTAAATTCTTAAACATTTTAATAATAAATAAGCTTCCAGTCAAAACCTGTAATTTTTTTTATTCAAAATCAAGATTAAAAACTAATTTTCCTTTCAACTAAAGGGTTCAAATTATACATACATTTTGTTACTATTTCTGTAGAATAGAGCACAATTTATATCTTTTCCACATGAATGAGTTCAAACAAATAATTTCAGAATTCATTTTAAAGCATCATTGAAGAATACAATATGAGTTATTATATCAGCAATAATGAAGAAAAGAACAAAACAAATATTTTATGAGGTAATAATATTTATTTTCCAAAATATTTTATAAGTAAAGAAAAATAAATTTTAATAATGCATCAATTATTATAGAATGCAAGTTTTTCTTATTTTGAACTGTCATGCTTTCTTTTAGACTCTTTCAGTGTATAACTTTAAAAAATAAAAGAAACATTTTGCTTTTTTTAGTTTTTTTTTCTTAATTTTTAAATAGATATTATCCCATGATATTTGACACCACTTTTTAAATTAAGAGTGAACTTACTTCTACTTAACTCTTAATTCTGGCAAATTGTAACTATAATAAAATAATAATAAAACCTCTATAAAGGTCTTTATCCTTCTAACTATGTTGTATGTCTCTACATACTATTATTAAATTGTTTCTATGCAAAGTTGTATTTTGCTGATTAGAATATTTCTGAATTATATCAACTTTTACTTAACTGTACAAATACTAAAGGACATATTGAAATGGAGAATTATTAACATTGTACTGTGGTACCTTTTTTGAAGACACTGAGTTTGTGACTCCTGATAGAGAATTTCTGAGCAGCTATATCAAAAAAACTTGTAAACATAAAATCATCCCCTAGGATAAGTTATGTTTAGCTATAGGGTGACAAATATCTTTAATCTAGAATAGTCAATTTATGGTCTTGACGTATATGCATTTATGAAATTTTAATAGTGTGTCAAGTACATGCAGGACAATATATGATTTCACTTTACATATTTTTTAGTCCATATTGGGCAATAGGAAAGAATACATGTTCTGAGTTAGACAGCCTGTGCTAATTGGATCCAAGTTACTAAATATCTACTTTTTAAAAAATCAGTTTTCTTATTTAAAATTGGAATAATAATTATAACTACTCCAAGGGTAATTATTAGAATTAAATGAGTTAAAGCCTGTAGAATATCGAGGGAAAAAAGTAAAGGGTATGCTGAGAGCAGGGAATAAATGCTTTTAGTTTCTTCATTTTTCTAAATAAGAATAGAAAGAATGCTGTAGATGTTAAATAAATAGAACAAATTCAAAAACAGCTGTTGACATTTATTTTAGCTCATATGTAAATTTCTACGTACATATCTCTTTATCAACACATACATAAAGTTAGCTAAAGCAGACATAAAGACTATCTATGATGATTACATGAAATGAATTATTCTAAGTAGTCATATCCCAGATTCCTAGTGACAATGAATAAAAGATCTCATGATATTTATAAAATCTAAAGGCTGTGTTTTTCATTCTTCTGAGTGTGCTTAAAGAACATGTTAAAGAACAAACAAAAAACGCCTCTCTCATATCCTAGTAAATAACCAAGGAAACGAACACCAAAATCTAAAACAGTCAAAGTCATTTAGGGATCTGTAACTTCTAAAGTAACAACAGTTGATCATTCTCCACATGTCCCCACATCTAGTGGAGATTGTAACCAAAAATATCATTTATTCCTAAATTTAAAAATGTCTATGCATAGTAGGGAAGAAATAAAAGTTATTTTTAATTATAAAAGTGTTAATGAGTAAAAAAGCCAAAAAAAATTGTGTTGTTTTCTTCTTTCTGGTCTCTGCAGTCAATCGCTGGATCTGCTAATCATTGTTTCAAATGTGCCCCCAACTCTAGTGGAGAAAAGAAGATCTGGCCGAGTAATGGATTTTTGTTGAATTATATATTTATTTTCATATGGCTATAATTTTTTATTGGATGAGATCATTTAAGTCATTACAATGTTTGGATGAAACATAATTTAAAACACTGTCTTAATAATTTAGCTAGCTTGCTCTTTTTCAGAAAAGATATCTTTATTTGAAATATGTGAAGATTCTGAGAATACTTTCTAATAGGAATGATAATTAGATGTGAGAAGATATTCTTCAGAATGCTTTGAATGATGCATCAATATAACCTCAACTGTAGCATGTAAGAAATAAATCATAACATTAATTATTTGAGTATAAGTCATGATTTTTGCGCCCCCATATTTTTCCAATAGCTCATTATCTAAGCAACCCAGCTAGTCTAAAGAATGCTATTTCTCAAAGTGATGTATCTAGATGCCTAAAGCTTATTCTTTCAAAAACAGATGATAAATTTTAAACAATATATCTTTTAAATTAGTCTAAAATATGTGCCATGCCCCTCTGCCTTTGAACTGTTTACATCGAACACGATTGAGAATATTATTGTCGACTCAAGTTGTGATTGTTTATTAAGCTACCTGTTCTCACATATTCTGAATGCTATCAATGATTATTAAAATATCTTTACTATTGCACTCTTAACTACCCTAACCTAGCCCGCTATCATTTCACAATTTCTATATTGGTATTTATTTATTATTCTGTCTTTTATTGAGTTCAGATTGACAGATGTCAATTGTCTCTGTTTATCTGCCTCTCTCTCGCAAAAGATCTCCCACTTCTGAGTTGCGGGGAGAAGTTGCAGGTAGATAACTAACCTCTTAGTAATTGTGGGTCAAATAAAATACAATAGACACTGACGAAGGGAGGAGTGATTCACTTATAATAAAGGCATGTGTGTTTTATAACAATGATTTGTGGGCATTTTATGAAATTTAAGCTTGGGCTGTCACATTAAATATCCTGTGAATGAGGTGATTATCAATATTTGTGCATGGAATATCAATCATGCAGTGTCTTATTCACATCTTCAAAAGTGGTTTAACTCACATAAAAATAATAGCTGATTACACCTGAAAATTTTAAAATTATGCCTATGTCTTAGCTGCTTTAATGTCATCTGTTGGGGTAGGCTTTCTTTGATTACTCTACCCAAAAGAGATGATACTCTCTTCAACCTCTAAATTTTATTCTTCTTTATTTTTCTTCAAGGCATTATCTAATATGTTCATTATGTGTCAAATTTCTACTGAATTTAAGCTCCACGAGGCTAGGAAATCTATTTTTCAGCGACATAATTCTAGTTAGACAGAAAGCACTCAAGGCATTTTACTTAATAAAAACTTCATACAAGCAAAATCATGATGCCCCTTTCCCTATGATTAGGTGAAATTTATGAAGACTAAAAATGGCAACTTGAAAGTATGATTTCATATCAATTTATATAACTTATACCTCTTAAGTGGATATGAAGATATGAATGGAAAAACTAGACAACTTTCAAGTGTCACAAGAAATGTATCACTTTGAAAGAAGCTTTGACTTCATATAACATTGGTTTTGAAACACAAGCTTGGACAGATAATTTAATCTTTCTAGGATTGTGGAGAACTAAATGATATAAGCCATCTCAAACATTAAAGATCATGAACATTTCATGAATAATAAATATTCTACATGAGTGAGGTGAGTGGCCACAGTTAGTAGGGCAAGTCATAGAAAGGCCAGAGGTTTACATTTCCTATTCAAAGAGCATAGTTTAATAATGAAGCTCAGACTATGGAATGATACAGACTAGTTTGAATCCTATTATTGCTGTGTGATCTCTGAGCAAGATATTTAACATTTAGAACCACACTTCCTCATCTTGAATCTTGGCATAATGATGTCAATCTTGTGTTGCTTCTAATAGAATTAACTGTGCATTTGCTAGTGCAGTCAGCATAGCAGGCACGTGTCTGATTTTTTTTTTTTTGTAGATTTTTAAAACTCTGTTAAGTTATGCTTAAGCATGGAAATTTCAAATCTCTTTTTAAAAAGTTTTATATTCATATCAAAATTGAGCAGAAGACACAGAGAATCCCCATACACTCCCTGCCCCGTGGGCACCCGTAGCTTCCCTCACTATCAACATCTTGCACCAGAGTGGTACATTTCTCACAATCGGTGAACCTACGACGAGATGTCATAATCACCCAAAGTTCATGCTTTACATTAGTGTTCACTCCTGCTATACATTCTGTGGGTCTGACTAGTGTGTAATGACATGTATCCATTATTATAGTATCGTGCAGATTAGTTTCACTGCTCTAAAAATCCTCTGTGCTCCAGCTATTGGTCTCTCCCTTCCTCACTAACTCCTGATCTTTTGATTGTCTTCACAGTTTTACCTTTTACAGAATGTTGGAATCATATAGTATATAGCCTTTTTCTAAAATTATTTTAATTAGTTTCAAGTATACAGAACATTGGTTAGACGTCTATACAGTTTGTAAAATGATCCCCCTAATTGCTCCCTCCTTCCCCTCCTCATCCTCCACCTAGCCAATGTATTCATTCTAATTACATTCCCTATGCTGTGCTCCCCATGCTCGTGACCATCCATTAGCTACTAATTTGTACTTCTTTAACCTTTCACCCTATTCTCCCAGCCCCTCAAACTCCCCTCCCTTCTGTCCATCACCAAATTGTCCACTGTATTTGTAAGTCTGTTTTTGATTAGTTTGTTCTTTTTATTCTTTAGATTCCACACATAAGTGAAGCCATATGTTTATCTTTCTCTGTCTGACTTAAATAGTTTCTAGGTCCATCAAAGCAATATCTTTTTCCATCCTCTTCTTTTTAGTCTGTGTGCGTGTGTTTTAATCTGAAGTGAGCCTCTTATAGGCAACATGTAAGGGTCTTGTTTTCCTTTCCATTCATCCACTCTACCTTTTGGTTGGAGTACTTAATTCTTTTCCATCGAGGCACTTATGGATAGAAATATAGTTGTTAACAGTCTTTATTCCAGTTTTTGATACATGTTTTTTCTTCTTAAAGAAGTTCCTCCAATACTTCCTGTAATACTGGATTGGTGGTAATAAATTCCTTTAGCTTATTTTTCTCTGGGAAACTCTTTGTCTGTCCTTCAACTCTAAATGATAGCTTTGCTGGATAAAGTATCCTTGGTTGTAGATCCTGGATTTATAGCACATCGAATATGTTGTGCCAAGCAACATATTCAAGTGTCCTGCATAGTTTCTTCTGAGAAGACAGCTGCCAGTCTTATGGGTGCTCCCTTGCAGGTAAGTTACTGCTTTTAAGATTCTCTCTTTGTCTTTAAGCTTTGGCATTTTTCTTATGATGTGTCTTGGTGCGGGCATCTTTGGGTTCCTGGTGTTGGGAACACTCTGAGCTTCCTGGGGTTTTATATCTCTTTCCTTCACCAGGTTAGAAAAGTTTTCCATCATTATTTCTTCAAATATCTCTTCAACATGTTGTTTTCCCTCATATACCCCTGTGACATGGATATTTTTACATTTAATGGTGTCCCATAGGCTCCTTAAATTATTATTATAGTCTTGGGTTATTTTTTCTTGCCATTCTATTTGAGTGTCCTTGGCTTTCCCATCCTCTCTATAGGTCATTTGCTCCTCTTCTTTATTCACTTTGTTTATTCCATTTAATATACTTCTCATCTCAGATAATGAGTTCTTCATTTCAGACGGGTTCCCTTTTATAATTTCCATTTGCATTTTTATGGTTTTTATCTCTTGTTGAAGTTCTCATTCAATTTATCTACACTTCCCAAAAATTCATTGTGCATCTTTTGAACTCCGCATCTGTTATATTGCTTGACTCCATGATTTCTGTATATCTGTTCTGTTTTCTTATATAGTTTCCGCTTCTTTGTCTTCCCATTTTACCTGCCTTTCCATGTCTGTTTCTATGTACTAAGCAAAGCTCCGAAGTCTCCCGGTCTTATTAGTGTGGATTTGTGAAGTAAGTGTCCAGTGGCACATCCCAAGAGGGGTCCGGCTGCAGGCCAAATTTAGCCCAAAGCTCTGCCCCTCCAGGGCTACCTGTTAAGATTCAGCAAGCGATCCACAGATGCTGTGCTTATAGTTGCCTCGAAAGGCCACACCAGAAACCGAGGCCAGCTGCCTCCAGTATGAGTCTAGGCGCTGCTCAGCAAGAAGCCCCTGTCTGACCAAGGACACACCTGGATGTGCCATGGGTGGGGCCATGACTTGGGAGAGGCGGGGCTTCAGGGAATCCTCTGGGCAGAGTGACCTCTCTTATCCAGTGAGATGATGTCGTGGCTATGGCCATGCTGTATCCCTGCACTGGGAGGGGTTGGGCTCAACAGGAAACAGTGGATACCACTGGCACTTCTGTACCCAGCGCGTCTCACCTAAGCCCTCATTCCAACAATGTCTCCTAAGCCCTCACTCCAACAATGTCTCCCTGTACAGCCCTTGTGCCTCCACGTGCAGCCGAATAGGCACTGGTGCTCAGAGCCAGCAGGTCCGACGCTGAGAAAATTCGCTCGCGGATGCAGCCTCTTTAAGAAACGTCTGCTTCTGCTGCTGCCACAGCCTCCATCTCACTCAGCCGCTCGGGACTGGGACCGGGCAGCCCTGCATCCTTGCCCCATCCTACCTTCTGCCGTTGCAGGGTGCTTTCTTGGATTTCTTCACAGTTGTATGGCTTGTTTCTCTGATCTCGGGCAATTTTTCCTTGCTGCTGCTCGTTGTTTCGGTTACAATTCTGATTTGGTCATCAGAGGGATGAACAGAGCCTCTGTCATCTATGCCATTTTTTTCTCTAGTATATTGCCTTTATGATATCTCTTTGAAAACTAACTTCATAGATGAACGTGGTGGTGATAAAGACTGTTAGACCTGATTCAATGCCATGAAGCTCCATACACTCATTGTTAATGTCCAGGGATGAATAACGAAAATACATGCATAACAGAGGTAGACAGCAGAGTGCCAATTTGTTAATTAAAAATAAGAATTTATTGTTCCGGTGACCAGACTAACCAGCACATTCATTTCATATAGGCATTCTTAGATGATGAGTCACATGATCATCAAAGTCATTTTCTATACTTCCCACGAGACATCCCTATCCAGGGAAATGGAAAACTTGAATTGCATATGGTCGTTACTTATTTTTTCCTCTAAGGACACTTATATGAGGCCAGATCACAATCCGAAGTTAACTTGGTAAGCATGAAACCAGTAAAAACTGGGAAAATTGATGTAAGTAAATTTTCATGACCTAGTATACCCATTTCACAGTGGGTAATGTTTTGTAAAGGGAGTTAGTATCCTTTGCCGGTTAGAAGCACAGTGCCTGGAAAACAGGATGCTCATAGTAAATGTTAGCTGCTACAGTAATGATAACAATTACTCTCCAATCCACTGGAATTGGCTTAAATGGCCGTACTAAATTTTTTAAATTACTTATGATTATAGAATTAACCAATTCCCTTTTGTAATGAAACATGTCACCTCTCTTTTATTATATGAACGTATTCCAGCAAACTATGCTGCATAAAGATGTCCTTGCATATCTGTGCTCTTAAGGATTTTAGACTGACCTTCTGATTTATCTCTTTGTGGGAGTAGGAGAAATCTGTGTCCCCAGAAGCACCGTTTCATAAATGAACAGTAAATGTTTTGTAATGCATATGGAAATTGAAACCATCTCCCAAAGATGTTTCAGAGGGACTCTGACCAACTGATGGAGCATTTAGGCTGGGATCCAAATTTGCTCAATTCAGAAGTTAGATCACTCCGACGAATAACGTTGGAGGCCAAGGCTTTGAATTGAGCCACTTTCTCTCTGTAAGCTTCTGTTTCGTAGCAGTGATCCCAACCCATCCTGTATGCCAAGTGATAGATAGATATTAAAAAATGGGCTGCAGTAGTGTTCTGGAAAGCGACTTGACAACTGCATTTTCTGAAGCAAATGTGGAATCTTCCAACATTTGTAAAGTGCGCAATTGATTACAGGAAACACGGCAGTTTTCATGGTGTAAATTTGGAAGACGCAGGTTCAGGTTGCCATGTTTCAGAAGGGTGTGTATATGCTGAGGAGATCTCAAAAAGTTGCAATACACCAAGTGATATGGTTTTTCAGCACTGTGCTTTTTTAGTTGCTACAAAGGGGCGATAGGATAACTCTACCATGTCCAGTCACTCAGCAGCCCGTGAAAAGGGAACCGGGTTTTGAATAGTGGCATTCTGTAATTTAGAAGTCTGGCATACGATTTGCTGCTAGCATAGGTGTACTTTGGGATGTCTAAGGCAGCACATATACAGTATAGAGGAAGAGATTACACTTCTTACCTGTACTTCATGAAATACATTTTGTAATTGAACTAACACTTTGCTCTCGTGTTCAAAATCGGAAGAAAGTGTAAATCCAGTCTCACACCACTGTGGCTTTTTTATTTTGTGACTTGTCTTCAATACCAAAGATCTGGTAGGAAACATTCTTTAGAGATCAGTTGTCATGACTTACCATCATCCATACAGTCTGCATGTGCAGGTAGTAATAATGTGGGAGTGTCCTTGTCATGTATGAGAGCAGATCTTTACAGCAGTCCTCTGCAGTGTCCCATTGCCGAGCAGAACAGCAATCTGCTGGGTCTTGCCAGTTGAGAGACTGTTGAACCCCATGAGAAATCTTTCTGGTGAACATGTGCTTGTAATGTCCTCAGCTACTCCATGCCAGAAATGAAAAGGAAGTGATTGGTGGGATGCATATTGTAAGTGAAGGTCTTCTCCAAAGTCTTTTCAGAGTGAACACTGACACACTGGTGAAGCCATCACCCAGAACCCAATACGCTTCCTCAGTGTATTAGATCACTCTGACGAAGAATGGTGGCAGCAAAGGCTTTCAATTGAGTCGCTTCCATTTGGTAAGCTTCTGTTCGAAGCAGTGCTCCAAAGTCACCCTGTATACCAAGTGAGATAGAGATATTTTGAATGGGCTGAAGAATTGTTCTAAGAAGCCACTTGAGAAGTGCAGTTTCTGAAGCAAATTTGAAATCATCCAACAACTACGGTGTGTGAAATCAGCTACGGAAACCTAGCAGTTTTCACAGCGGAAATTCATACGAAGCGTGTTCAGGCTGCCGTGTGGGAACCTATATCCTGAAGAGAACTCAATTAGTTGGTATTAAAAAATGTATTGTTTTTCAACACTATGATTCTTTTGTTGCCTAAAAGAGGTGAATGGAAGACCATAAGCTTTAGGGACAGGCAGCAGCACATCAAAGGGAACAGGTTTGTGAATACCTGTTTTTGCGAATCCAGAAATCTAGGAAATGATTTGCTGCTAGTATCACTATATGCTGGAAAGGCTGAGGTTGCACTTACAAAATACAGAGGAAGGGATTACAGTTCTTACCTAGACTTCATGTAATACATTTTCTATATGGAAAAGCTCTTGACTTCTGTGTTCTAGGCCGGAATGAAGTTCCACCCAGTCTCATATGATGCAACCCATCTTCAGTACCAAAGTGCTGGTAGGAAACATTCTTTAGAGATTCATCGTTGTGAACTTATCATCAATACTGTCCACAGGTGCAGGTCTTAACACTGTGGAGTCTCTTTATTATTGATGAAAGATGTTAACAGCCATCTGATCCAGTGTCTTTTTGCCAAGGAGTACAGAAATCCACTTTATCTCGCCTGTTGCATCATGTGTGAATGTAATGAGCAAACTTACTGGTGAGGAAGGGCTTGCAATTGTTTCTTCAACAATATCATCCCCAAAATGAACAGAAATAGACTGGTGGAATCAATATTGAAACTGAAGGAGTTCTCCCAAAGATTTTCCAGATCTGACTCTGACACATTGGTGTGGTCTTGCACCAGCGATTCAAATATGTTTCATTGGTGTGTTAGGTCACTCCAATGAATAATGTTTGAAGCAGTGGCTTTCCATTGAGCTGCATCCATTCTTCAAGCTTTGGTTTCATTTTGGTGCTATGAGCACATCCTATGTGTCATGTGATCAATAGATAATTTGAATTGCCTGTAGTATTATTCTAAGGGGCGACTTGACATCTGCAGTTTATGAAGCAATGTTGATCTCTTCCAACATCTACAAAGTGTGAAAGCAGTTAGGACAAACCAGCAGAAACCTCAAACCATTGAGATAAACAATGTAGTATGGTGTTTCAATACTTTGGTTCATCTGTTGTCATGAAGAGGATATAGAAAAACTATAAACTTTAGAGGAGCTCCATAGGACATGCAATGAAGACATTTTTTGGAATACCTGTATTCTGTCATCTGAAGTCCAGTCAATGATTTGGTGCTAGTATTTGTGTATGCTGTGAAGTCTAAGGCGGCACTCTAACAATGTAGGGGAAGAAATTGCTGTTTTATCTGTAATGCTTAGAATACATTTTTGATATGAGCAAGCTCTTTTTCCTAGCATTCTTGACAAGAGCAAAGATTATTCCCAGTCTAATATGACTGTAGCTCTGTTTATGATGTGTCCTGTTTCAGTCCCAAAGAGCTGGTGGGATATACTCTTTAAAGATCCATACTTTCGAACTTGCCATCTGCCTAGACTGCAGATGTAGCTACAGAGGTAACTTGCTTTTAGTTTATAGTAGCAGCTCTTTATCAGCTTTCTTATACAGTGTGTCTTTGCTGAAGAGAATGGAAAACCACTGTGTCTGGTATGTAGTGTCACAGGCGAATGTGAGGAGAAATCTTTCTGGTGAGAATGTGCTTGTAACTGTGTACTCAGAAACCCCTTTCCATAAATTGAGAGTATATCTGTTGTGAAATACATATGGAAATTGAAACCAGCTTTTAAAGAGGTTTCAGAAGAGACACTTACAAATTGGTGGAGCCTCAAAGCTTGGATGCAAACACACTTCTTAGGAAAAATGCTTGAGGCAATGGGTTTGAGTTGAGCCACTTCCATGCTGCAAGCTTTTGTTTCGTCATGGGGCTCCAAACATATCCTATATGCCAAGTGATAAATAGATAATCTGAATTTCCTGCAATATTGTTCTAAGCGGCGACTGACATCTGCAGTGTGTGAAGCAAACTTTGACTCTTCCAACATCTGTAAAATGTGAAAGCAATTAAGGAAAACTGTCAATTTTCATTGTAGAAATTTGTACGAAGTGGGCTTAGGCTGCCTTGTTTTTGAAGGGAGCGTATATCCTGAAGGAACCTCAAATCATTGTGATATACAATGTGGTACATTGTGTCAATACTGTGGTTCATTTGTGCCATTAAGAGGAGATGGAAAAACTATAAATTTTAGAGAAGGTCCACAGCACATGCAAAGGAAACATTTTTTTGAATACCTGTATTTTATGGCAACTATCTGGTGCTAGTATTGGTGTATGCTGTGAAGTCTAAGGTGGTACACTAAAAAGTAGTATAATGGATTACAGTTCTTACCTTTGATGTGTGTAATGCATTTGTGATTTGAGCAAGATCTTTTCCCAGTGTCCTCACCAGAGTAATGTTCAATCCCGGTCTGACATGACTGTAGCTCTGTTTATGAGACCTGTTTTTAGTACCAAAGAGCTAGTGGGAAACACTCTTTAGAGATTCATGCTCTCGAACTTACTATCTGCATAGACTGTATGAGCAGGCTCTAATACAGTGGCAGCCTGCTTGTAGTTTATATTGGTGTCTCTTTAAGAGCTTTCCTATACAGTATTTTCTTGCCGAAGAGAATGGAAGCTACTGTGTCTTGCGTGTAGTGTCAGAGGCAAAAGTGATAAAAAATCATTGTGTTGAGAATGTGCTTGTAATCCGTGTCCTCAGGAATGCCATTCCATAAATTAACAGTAAATGTGTTGTGGAATGCATATGGAAATTGAAACCATCTCCAAAGATGTTTCAGAAGAGGCACTGACACACTGGTGGAGCTCTAAGTTTAGGATCCAAATATGCATAATCAGGAAGTTAGATCACTCTGACAAATAATGTTTGAAACAATGGCCTTCCATTGAGCTGTTTACATTCTTCAAGCTTCTGTTTCACCTTGGTGCTACAAACATGTCCTATATGTCAAGTGATCAATAGATAATTTGAATTGCCTGCAATATTGTTCTAAGAGGTGACTTGACATTTGCAGTTTGTGAAGCAAACTTGATCTCTTCCAACATCTACAAAATGGAAAGTGATTAGGGAAAATTTGCATTTTTCATATTGGAAATTCGTATGAAGCGGGTTCTGGCTGCCATGTTTTAAAAAGAAGTGTATATGTTGACGAGACCTGAAAACATTGTGATCGATAATTTGTAATGGGGTTTCAATACTGTGATTCATTTGTGCCATGAAGAAAAGATAGAAATACTATAAACATTAAAAGGTTCGCAGCACCTGCAAAAAAAACATAATTTTTCATATACCTGTATTCTGTAATTTTAAGTACAGACAATGATTTGATGCTAGTATTGCTGTATCCTGTGAAGTCTAAGGTGACACTTGAACAATGTGGAAGAAAAGATTGCAGTTCTTACCCGTAATGTGTGTAATACATGTCTGATTTGAGCAAGATCTTTTCCCCAGTGTCTTGACCAGAGTAAAGTTCAATCCTCATCTAACACAACTGTAGTCTGTTTATGATGCAAACTGTTTTCAGTCCCAAAGAGCTGGTGGGAAACACTCTTTAGAAATCCATGCTCTCAAACTTACCATCTGCACAGGCTGCATAGCAGGAACTAATACAGTGGCAGCTTGTTTGTAGTTTGTAGTAGCAGCTCTTTAAGAGTTTTCCTATACAGTATTTCCTTGCCGAAGAGAATGGAAGCCACTGTGTCTTGCATGTAGTGTCACAGGTGAATGAGATGAGAAATCTTTCCAGTGAGAATATGCTTATAATCTGTGTCCTCAGGAACACCCTTCCATAAATTAACACTAAAGGTGTTGTGGAATGCATATGGAAATTGAAACCGTCTCCCAAAGATGGTGCCGAAGAGGTGCTGACACACTGATGGAGCCTTAAAACTGGATTACGAATGTGCTCAATCATGAAGTTAGATCAGTCTAAGCAAAAATGCATGAGGCAATAGCTTTGAGGTCAGCCGCTTCCACGCTGCAGGCTTCTGTTTTTGTGTAGTGCTCCAAACACATCCTATATGCAAGATATACATAGATTATCTGAATAGCTTGTTGTATGTTCTAAGTGGCGATTTCATATCTTCAGTGTATGAAGCAACCTTGGACTTTTCCAACATCTACATAGTGTGAAAGCGATTAGGGAAAACTGACAGTTTTCATAGTGGAAATTCGACGAAGTGGGTTCAGGCTGCCATGTTTTAGAAGAGAGTATATATGCTGAAAAGACATTAGACTGCTGCGATTAACAATGTGGTATGGTGTTTCAATACTTCAGTTCACATGTTGCCATTAAAAAGAAAGAGAAATACTATAAACTTTAGAGAAAGTATGCAGCACATGCAAAGGAAACTCATTTTTGAATGCCTGACTTTTGCAATCCAGAAGCGCAAGTCAACGATTTCGTGCTAGTATTGATGTATGCTGTGAAGTAAGTCAGCACTCTAATAATGTACAGAAAGGAACTGCAGTTCTTACCTCTACTTTGGGTCATACATTTTTGATTTGAGCAAATTCTTATCCCCATTGTTTTTGACATGAGTGATGCTCAATCCCAGTCTGACATAACTGCAAATCTGCCTTGACATGTCCTGTTTTCAGTACCAAAGAGCTGGTAGGAAATGGTCTTGACATCCATGCTCTTGATCTTGCCATCTGCCTAGAATGCGTGAGCAGGTAGGAATACAGTGGCAGCTTGTTTGTAGTTTGCAGTAGCGGCACACTAACAGCTTTCCTATACAGTCTTTCTTTGCCAAGGAAAACAGAAAGCCACTGTGTGTGACGTGTAGTGTCAAAGAGTAATTTGAAGAGAAATCCTTCTGGTGAGGATGTGCCTGCCTGAAAGCCTGCTTGACTCTGGGCAACTTGATGGAACTGTGTCAGACAGGGACAACAGCCATGGCCCACCTTCATGGCCTATCTTGCCATGGCTATTGCACAGCTGTGCCACATTCACAGTCTTGAACACTGACTTCAAAAAAGCACTAGGTGTGTCCAGTGAATGAGTTGCCTGGCAGTGGCTGTCCAGGCATGTGTAAATGAGTGAGTGTCTGTATGCATGTGTCTGTGAAAATAACTATGACTGTCGCTCTGTGCTTTAATGTGTGTTTGCAGATGAGGGGCTGTTGTGTGTCTGCTCTAATGTGAGGGCCAATTGGCTTGAGAGAAATCAAGTGTCTTCTGCATGTATCGATGTGTAAATGAGAGTGAGAGGTATTCTTATTTCCCCACAGGGATCTTCAATGTTTAGACGGTGGGGGTGAGGGGGGTGGGGTGGGTGGGGCATGAATGTGACAGATGAGACAGAAAGGTGAGGGGAATCATGTCTAGCATGTTGTGGAAGTTTACTGAGGGACAGATGATTATGAGACAAAGCTGGTTTCTTTCTAACACCAATACAACAGAGCCCTGGTTGAAAGACAAAAGCATGTTCTCATTGAAAATTAGAATATTGGAAACATTAAAACACAAGGCCAGACTCTCCTCTGTAAAGACTATATTTTTTGAAGAAGTAGATCTTTGGTTCCAGGCCTAGACATCTTGTTAGAAGCAAGAATGAAGACTTGGCTTGCTGGTCTAATTCTTCACCTATTGCAGGAGGTTGAGCTGAGACCTTGAGTCACAGCATTTCTTCTGTCTTTTCCTAACAGAGACTGAATTGACTACTTGTCTTCCATGAATGAAAATTGAGAGGTGTACTAGGCCCATAGCAACAAGTCCATATTTATGCACAGGAAATGAGAATAAAGACAGTCCTGTGATATCAAGCCTGACCTCCTCATAAAAATTAGAGTACAGGCCCACGCACCAAAGTTGAAGACCATCCAATTTATAAGAGACTAGATGAAATAACTACTTAAACTACACCGAGGATATCCACTATTCATAGCAAGTCATGAGGAGTACATGACCCACAATCAAAACTGGCATCACAGAAGAAAAGAAAAATAAAGGCTTCTATTTGCATCAGCAACACTCTCTCCTCTTGTGAGGATGTGGAGTGGTGGCATTGGCCCAAGGGACAAAGCCTGTGTTTTCATAACAAAAAGTAGAAAGGAATCTGGGATGCAAAGCACTAAGCCTGTCATCTCTGAAAACAAGTAGATAGGAGAACTTAACCCAAAGGGCAACCCTGACCTCATGTAAGAGAGTAGTATCGTGAAACTTAGGTCCTTATCCCCTGCCTGCATTACTAATTTGGAACCAGTGTTCTGACATTAGTTTGCAGTTGTAATCCCTTTTTCTAGAAAGTAGAGCTGAGAGTTTAAACCACAGCATTTCTCCTGACTTTCCTCAACATAGATGGAAGGGGCGGTATAAGCTCACAGATCCAAGCCTGTTCTCTGTGAACGAATGTTGGCTGGAGTCCTAGGCTCACGGCAATATCTTCTTTATGCAAGACAAAATAGAACAAATAGAGGAAAAATGCAACATGCTTGAAACATCTAAATTAAACTAGTTGACCGCCCCAGGCCCACAACGTCAAGACGATCCAATTGGTAACGAAGTTCAGTCTGAAGACCTAGACACACTCGCCCTCCCTGGCCCCTTCTACCAGAAACTCTTGCCCACACTTTGGCTTGCAGAAGCAAGTTGTCATCTCCTAGGAGGAGGAAGAATGGAAGACTAAGTGCTCAACTCCAGACGGTCCTCTTTTTAAAGCATTTAAGATAGAAATTGGGCTGATGACACCAACCCTGTGTATCTTAACAGTACATTCAGCCTGACCTAGTCTCACGTCACCAATTTTCTTTATTGACAGTTATTAAAAGGTGACCATAACTTACAGCATCATGCCTTTTCCATTAAGAGAAGGTACTGTGGACACTAGGAAACCTAGCACAAAGCCTGGACTTTTCTTTATGGAACTCAATTAGGGAGCTTGAAAGCACAGCCATGCATTGCTCTATTTTCCAGGAAGTAGATTGAAGATCCTGGTCCACAGAATCTAGCTTAATTTACATAACAAATTCTTAGGTACAGGACATGGCACATAGTAACAAGACCTTGATAAAAAAATAAAACATCAATGGAAGTCCATGGCCAAGGATGTAGCCCTCTGCTGTAACTAGTATAAGTTGGGTAGATGTTTGAAAACATAACCCTACACCGGTCTCATTTACAAGGTAAACTCATTTGCAAAATGTTTCACGCTCTGAAGTCTGGTTTATTCTACAAATTAAAGTGAAATCCTATGGTGACAGCAAAAAGACTAGTCATCTGGTAGATACCAGATTCCTGCGAGGTCTTCCTTGAGACCCACGTGAATCTTGCGATATGTTCACCGAACCTCCATGAGATTTCCTGTTGTATACTATGTTATTTTCAGGTGACTTCCATCTGATTCCTCTTCCCTTACCCTCAAACAAGTGTTTTCGAAACATGTCTCATAAACTTATATTTTCAATATTTCAGTATCGAGTCATTGGCCTTTAAAAATTGCCTCTCGAGAGTAGTGGCCTAAGGTCCACCTACAAGAATAACACAGGTCTTTCACAATGACTCAGAATTTCTGCTACAATACAAGATGATGGCGCTTAGAGTTTCCAATGCTCCAAAATAGCTTCGTCATTCAGACTCAGCTTCCTAATTTCAACCCGGTTTATGTGAGATAACTACATAGCACCACGCAGGTCCATGCCTAAGGTCCACGTTCAAGAATAGTGCGAGAGACCCACATGAAGCCATTCAGAGTTACACTCACAATGACTCAGCATTTTTGCTACAATACAGCGAAATGGCGCCTACAGTTTCCACCGCTCTAAAGTAGCTTCGTCAAGCATTCTCAGCCTCCAAATATTGATGTAGGTAATGTTCAACAGTCACTCCAATTTTGTTCAAGCAGGTTACCTGGCTACAGATGAAACCTAAAAAGGCCAGTCAACCCACAGCAATTGTCTTTTACCCTACGCCGCTGTCCTCAAGTGAATTTCCTCATGCAGACATGACCTTTCGATTGAAGGGACATTAGGTTGCTGTGTTACACAAGTACTTTCTCAGTGCTTATCTGAATTTTACCAGAGAATGTAGAAGGATCACTCCAAAGTGAGTGCCACACTATCAACCCAATACATGTGATCTCCCTGTGATGCCCTCAGGCCTGTCTCTTGAAGGGCGCGTGAATCCAGCCGAAAGCCTCATGAGTTTCACGAGATTCCTTAATTCTTGTTACGAGATTTCCAGGTTACTTCCACCTCATTTTCCTCTGCTCAGCTAAAACAAGCCTTTTTAGTACATGTTGATAGAACAGCCTCAATGTCAATATCTCAGTTTCCTTCCTTTGGCGGTTAAGGCAGTCCCTTTCAAAATTTGTAGTCTGAAGTTTGCTATCAAGAAATTCCGAGGCAGTCATACTTTCCATAATCAAGAGGTATCTTCACAATGACAGCATTTTTTCTATAAGACAGCAAAATGGCGGCTATAGTTTTCACCTCTATCCAGTTGCTTCCTCACAGCACACTCAGCCTCAATTATCAAGCCTGCCAAAGTGCAACTGTTGCCTCTGTGGACATAAGGCAGATTTCCTGAAAAAAAAAAGACAAAATTAGAGGCCAGTTGGAGATCATTGACTGCTGCATATACTGTTGACCTCAAATAAGATTTGTCATGTGGACATGACATTCAAACGGAGGTCAGTATGGAGTCTGTCTTGGCCACTTTCTGTTCTATGCATACTAATGATTTTTCAGTATTGCAGTGAATTTGCTCAGGGACATGCACTCGTGACTGCAAAGGGAGCACTACATCAACTTCTCTCTGAGGATGTGGATTGGTGACATGGGCCCAAGGTATAAGGCCTGTCTTTATCAAACAAAAAGTAGAAGGGAGACTGGGACCCAAGGCACTAAGTCTATCCTCTCTGAAAACTAGGGGATAGGAGAACTTGACCCAGAGGGCAAACCTGTTCTCATGTAATTTGAGTCTTATCTCGAAACCTAGGACCTTGTCCCTAGACTGTATTTCCTATTAGGAACCAGTGTGCTGACCTTGGTTTTCAGTTCCAATCCTTACCCCTATTTCCAGGAAGTCGATCTGAGAAATTAGCCCTCTGCATTTCTTCCAACTTTTGCCGACATGCACTGAAAGGGTGGCGTAAGCCCATAGTCCCAAACCTGTTCTCTGTAAACAAATGTTGCCTGGAGTGCGAGGCTCCAAGCAGAAGCTTTCTTTATAGAAGAAAAAATAAGAGAGACTTTGGAAATCTGAACCAAGCCCGAACCATGTAAATGGAAGTAGTTAAAGCCCAGACACATAACGTCAAGACCATCCAATTGGTAACAACGTCCAGTCTGAAGACCCACAAACATCCAGCCTGGGCCTTGCTACCTAAAACTCTTCTGGACACCTTGGCCTTGAGAACCAAGCTGCCATTTCCTAGGAGGAGGAAGAATGGAGGACTCGATGTGTGACTCCAAGACTGTCCTGCCTTTAACCACTGACAACAGAAATTAGGCCGATGGCACTAATGCTGTGTCATCATAACAGTACATTCAGCACAACCTGGTCTCAAGTCATCAATTTTCCTTTGAGACAATTATGAAAAGGTGACCATACCTTACAGCACCAAGCCTTTCTCCTGCTAAGAGAACATAGTTTGGGCACTAAGAGACCTGGCACAAAGCCTGAACTGTTTTGTAAGGAACTCGACTGGAGAGCCTGGAAGCATGACCCAGCCTTGCTCCTAATTTCAGGAAGTAGGGTGGAGACTCGGCCCACAGAATCGAGCCTAACTTTACTTAAGGGATCTTTAGGTAGAGGACTTGGACCATGGTCACAAACCTTCTTAATAGGAAAAAATAGTTAGTCAAAGTCCATGGCACAGGACCCAGTCCTCTACTGAAACTAGGAAGTTTTCTGGATGTTTGAAAACATAACACCATGTAGGTCTCATTTAAAAGATATACTCGAGTGCAAGACATTTCAGAGACTAAAGCCTAATTAATTGTACGAGGTAAGGTTGAAACCTACAGACACAGCAACAAGACTAGTCACCTGGTAGACACCAGATTCCTGCAGAGTTTTCCTTGATTCCCACGTGAATTCTGCCAGCTGTTCACTTGACCTCCGTGTGATTCCCTGGTGATTACTACGTGTTTTTCTGGTGATTTTAACCTTATTCCTCTTCCCCAATCCTCAAATAAGTGTTTTCAAAACATGTCTCATAAACGCTTCTTTTCAATATTTCAGCATTGAGTCATTGGCCTTTAGGCAACTCCCTCTCAACAGTAGTGGCCTAAGGTTCACCTTCAAGAATAGCATGGATCTTCCACTGGAACCAATAAGGGATATGCTCACAGCAACTCAGCATTTTTGCTACAATACAACATGATGGCACTTAGAGTTCCCAATGCTCCAAAGTAGCTTCATCATTCAGACTCAGCCTCCTAATTTCAAGCCGGTTAATATGCAACTGCTGTTCCCATTGACTACAAGCAGGTTGCCTGACCACAGAGGAACATCAGAACAGTTACCTAACGACAAGTGTGTGTTAACCTATGCCACTGTCCTCAAGCAAGTCTTCTCATGCAGCCATGACATTTCGATTGAAGGGTTGTTTGGTGGCTATATTATATAGGTATCCTCATTTTCTCAGTGCTTATGTGAATTTTACCAAGAAATGTAGAAGGATAACTAAAAAGTAAGCCCCAAACCATCACCCCAATGTCAGGTGATCTCTCTGTGATGCACAAGTCAGTCTCTTTCCTGTCACATGAATACCGAGGGAAAGCCTCAGGAATATCATGAGATTCCCACATGCTTGTTACGAGATTTTCAGGAGAGAACCACCTCATTTTCTTTGGCTACTCTAAAAGAAGCATTTTCAGTTACAAGTTGGAGGAACTGCATCAATGTCAAAATCTCAGCTTTCCTTACATGACAGTTAAGCCAGTCTCTCCCAGAATTTGTAGTCTGAAGTTTGCTATAGAGAAATTCTGAGGCAGACATTCTTTCCACCATGAAGAAGTAACCTCACAATGACTCAGCATTTTCCCTACAATACAGCAAAATGGTGGCTATTGTTTCTAAACCTATCCTGTTGCTTCCTCATAGCACATTCTGCCTCAGAGGACAGGCTTGGGACTGTGGGCTTACGCATTCTGCCTCAATTATCAATGTCACCAATGTGCAACTAATGCTTCCAAGGCCATAGGACAGTTTCCTGACTAACAGACAAAACTAGAGGTGAGTTAATTACCATTGATGGCCTCCACATACCCTTGACCTCAAGGAACATTTGTAATGTGGACATGATATTTGATTGGATGTCAGTTCAGAATGCATCTTGGCCACCTTCTCTTCCAAGCATACTAATGCTTTTTCACTGTTAATGTGAATTTTCTCAAGTGATATACACTCGTCACTACAAAGGGATAACTACGTTATCTTCTCTAGAGAGGATGTAGATTGGTGACATGGACACAAAAAACAAAGCCTGTTTTTTTCTGTCGAAAATTAGAAAGGAGACTGGGACCTAAGGCACTAAGCCTCTCTTCTATGAAAACTAGTGATAGAGAACTTTACCCCCAGAGCAAGCTTGTTCTTATGTAAGAGAGTCTTATCTCAAGACCTAGGGCCTTATCTCCTGGCTGCATTTCAAATTTGGAACTAGTGTGCTGACCTTGGTTAGTAGTTCAAATCTCTACCTCTATTTTCAGGATGTTGATCTGAGAAAATAGCTCACTGCATTTCTTCTGACTCTCCCTGATATAAACTGAAAGGGTGGCATAAGCCCACAGTCCCAAGCCTGTCCTCTGAGAACAAATGTTGTCCTCTGAGAACAAATGTTGTTGTGAGTCCAAGACTCACAGCAAAAGCCTTCTTAGTGGAAAAACATTAGACTGTAGACTGTGGAAATCTGCACCAAGCCTGGACGTCCTAAAAAGAACTAATTAAAGACATAGACTCACAACATCAAGACCATCCAATTGGTAACAAAGTCCAGTCTGAAGATCTAGGCCCACAAACACCCAGCCTGGCCCCTGCTACCAGAAAAACTTGGGGAATCTTTGACCTACAGAACCAAGCTGTCATCTCCTAGGAGGAGGAAGAATGGAGGACTCGGTGCTCAGCTTCAAGACTTTCCACCTTGAAAGCATTTACAATACAAAGTAGGCCAATGGCACCAACCCTATATCATCTTAACATTAAATTCAATACCACCTTGTCCCTGGTTACTGATTTTCCTTTTTGAAAAATTTGAAAGTTGACCACATGTTATAGCACCAAGCCTTTCCCCTTGTAAGAGAAAGCAGTGTGAGTGCTAAGAAAATGAGCACAAAGCCCGAACTGTTTTGCAAGGAATTTGACTGGGGAGCTTGGAAGCACGGTCAAGCATTGCTCCTCTTTCCAGGAAGTAGAGTGGAGACCCTGGCCCATAGAACGTAGCCTAACTGAACTGAACGAATCCTTACGTGGGGGCCTTGGCACAAAGTAATGAGACCTTCTTGGTAAAAGAATTAAAAAGTCTATCAATGTCTATGGCTCTAGAACCAGACCTTTGCTCAGACTAGAGTAAGTTGGGTGGATGTTTGAAAACACAAAACGATGCTAGTCTCATTTAAAATGTAAACTCTACTGCAAACCATTTCACACTCTGAAGCCTGTTTTATTTTAAGAAATAAAGTAAAAAGATACACCTTCAGCAACAAGACAAGTCTAGTCACATGGTAGACACCAGATTTCTACACGGTCTTCCTTAATGCCCATGTGAATTGCACCAGGTGTTCACTTGACCTCCACTTGAGTCCCTAGTGATTGCTACCTGATTTTCAGGTGACTTCCACCTTATTACTCTTCCTATATTCTCAACAGAGAGTAATCAAAACATGTCTCATAAGCTCTTATTTACAGTTTTCTGCCATTGATGCATTGGCCATTAAGCAATTCCCTCTCGGCAGTAGTGGCCTCATGTCCAAATCCAGTAATAGTGTGGAAGTCCCACCTGAAGCCATTCAAAGTTATTCTCACAATGTCTCAGCAGTTTGGCTACAATACAGAGAATGGTGTCAACAGTTTTCACCTCTCTAAAATAGCTTTGTCATTGAAAATCAGCCTACATTTTTAACATGGTTAAGGCGCAACCACAGCACCAATGCCTTCAAGCACATTAGCTGTCCACAGAAGAAACCTCAGGGTAGTTAAATAATGACAAATGTGGTAGCCTATGCCGCTACACTCAAGAAAGTTTTGTAATGAAGTCATGAAATTTTGATTGAAAGCAGGTTTGGTGGCTACGTTACACAGGTACTCTCATTTTTGGAGTGCTTATGTGAATTTGACCAAGAAATGTAGAAGGGCAACTAAAAAATGAGCAGCACACCATCAAACCAATGTCAGGTGATATACCAGTGGTCATCAGGCCCATTTCCTTTTGGTCACCTGAATCCCGAGGGAAAGCCTCATGAATATCACGAGATTCCCTAATTCTTTTTACGAGATTTACAGGCGACTTCCACCTCAGTTTCCTCCGCTAGGCAAAAATAAGCATTTTCAGTACATGCTTTAGGGACTGCCTAAAGTGAAAGCTTAGGACAGCAGGTAGTTGTCAGATTACCGCATCGTGCTCCTGAAGCTAACACAACCTCGGCTTTCATTTATGCTGCAGTCAAGGATATTAATGGAAAAGTCGGGAACGGAACCCCATCAAAGTGATCTGCAAAAAGCCCTGCTCGCCTCGCCCCAGCCCCAAATCAGTATGTTGGCACAGCATCCACTGCACCACCACGAACATCAGGGGACTCACAGACTCTCATGTCTGTCCAGGTGGAGATCGTGCTTATTGGTCTGCACAGGCCAGGGCAGCATCCACCTGAGGATCAGAGCATTGTCCTTCAGGGAGAAGTAGCCTTGCCCAAATGTATTGGTTCATGGAGGCCCAGTTAATGTGGTTAAATCTTGGACCAGGGCCCTGATGGCTGAGTTGGGAAGTGAGCTGAAGCAACTCTCAGATATTCTTATTTAAATAGTCAAGTATAAAACCTCTCATTTTCTCAAAGGTTGTATCGCGTTCCATGTTTGCTACCTTGCTCTGTATATTGAGGAACACATGTTGAATGTGAAAAACGAATGTCTAAGATGGTGTGCATTTCTAGTGACTGGACTTAGGAGTCGAGAGTGGTCATCAGTGGGCAGAAGTCTTGGTAGCACCCATGACTGTACAACTGATTGTCCTCACCTCTTGGGTCCTCCACCACCCCACTTCTCATCTTGTGTTTGAAAATAATTTGCAGAATGATCCAGTAAGAGTGTTTTGGTCATTCCATTTGTAGCAACCTGTGAAGGTCTCAATGGATGCCTGATTTTTTTTTTTTTAGGAGAAATCATGGTAGAGTCTCAGACAGTGGCATACAGGTGACGTTATGTTCAAGTAAGAAATCTGGGACTTGCCTCAGTTTTGGACAGCCATATTTGACTCAAGGCCAGGGAAATAGGCTTTTTAGGCTCAAAGAGATGCTTTCTGTTTTCTCCGAGAGTATCTCCATGACAGGGAGAAATGGGAATGTACTTTGTCTAGCAGCCTCGTTTTTATTGCCATATTTCCTGACACCCAATTTAGAATGTGTTACGCGGTTCGTCTTTCAGCTCTAAAAGTACTGAATTTTCCATGAGAGGTGAACATGTCCTCTGTGAGTTGATCTCATTTTCAAATCAGAGAATCCATGTGTTCGACATGCCCTCATGGTATGAGGGTCTGCACGGCCTGGTTATTAAAACTCCTGGTCAATGACAGACGCTCGTGGCCAGCCGTTCTGTGAATTGATTACAAGCAATTCCATCGAATACAAGACACATTCCAAGATGTCAACAAATGTGTGGAAACCTGCATTTCAGACTCAAGTTGGGCAGACTAAAACCTGCTGCTGTATATTTTTTTGCCAAGTGAATCCTACCAAGAATACATCACCAGACCACCTTAGACAGAGGTCAGGTGCACTCCCTTGGTGCCTAGTATCTGTACAGTGTGTTGCATGTTCAGCACTCTCTGGTTTAGCAATTTGACCCTTGAGTCGCCCCCCTTTACACATGTCATTCTTCCCCTACTGCCCTGACACTCTGGTCACCCCTGGAATTCTGTTGCAAGCCTTAGATTTGGCTTTCGTTTTTTTTTGCTCTTTTGTGTCTGGCTCTTGTTCCCAGTCCAAATGGGAAGGGAAACCTTAAGGCCCTCTCTCTTCTGCTCTGACGAGTGTGAAGGACCCAAGACCCAGACAAACATCTGAGACGATTTCAGCTAGTGTGTGACAGAAGCTGGAGTTCACGCCCAAAAGTGGCCCTGCAATTCCGTGTGCTGTCCAGCAACCTTTCATCTCCCGACTGAGGAACAGTGGCTGGACCAGCTGCCAGACCCAAGCGGTGAGCATGTGGCATTTGGGACAATAGAGAAGATCCAGATGCAGCCATGACTTGCTCAGTGAAATTAATCAATGCATGGCCAGTGAAGCTTGGCTTTGAGGAAGCTGGCAGCTGATGGCCTGCCTTTTGGCAGCGGCCAGAGCAGGCTTTCTGAACCTTGTTTCTCATGGGTCCTTCAGGAACACTGGCACCATGCCCCTCTGGTCTGGCCTAGGTTGGGGCTGGAGAGGAGATGGTGTTACCCACTCATGGGGCTTCAGGAAGAGTCTGGCATATATGGATACTTAGGTTTATGCAGACATCCTGACAAGCCACTCCAAGCTCAGGACAAACCATTCTTGCTTTTGCTGTGGAATGCAGCCCTCTGCCTGTGGCCTTGTCAAGGTTAAAAACTGCCACTAATGCCACCAAGAAAGAATAAACCATGTCTCAGGGAAGACCCAGGACAACAGCTGGCCTGGAGGTGCCAAAACCCTTAGGGTTCTGGTCTGGCATAAAACTGGAACTGGGACGTCTGTGGACACCACCTTGCCACTCCTGGAGTGTCAGCACCTGGCCAGGCCCCAGGGGGACCTGTGATGTAGCTGAGCATGTGGGGTCCTCTCTGAATCCAATCCTCGCTCTCCAAGTCACCAGATTTTATGCTTTAGCTCAAAGTCTGTTAACTGAGCAAAAAGTGAACACAGGCCAATTTTACAACATGCCGTCTTTGCTCTTCGAGCTTTGTCTATACCCCTCTCTGTCCTCAGTGCTTTCTTTGGCAATTGGAGACTGGCCTGGCCTAGCGGAGCTCAAAACCCCAATGCGGCGCTACAGGCACCCCAGGGGTGAGTTGATGCGGAATCATCCCCTTCAGTCCTTTTCTTTTTTCCTTCAGTGCCCAGGTAAGTGGCCCAGTCTCGGCTCCTTTGAGGGAGGACTAGCTCTCAATAAATCACAGCTGTAGTCCATGCAGTTGATGTTGGCCAGGCAGTGGGCTCACTCATCCTCCAGCAATATTCTGTGTCCTCCCATCATCCGGAGTTCCATTCTTTTCCCTGAAACCCCTATTTCATCTACCTGCACCTGAAGCTTACGGATCCACTCGCTGGCCCCTTCCGAATCCTGCCCCCTCCAAACACTTCATTCCCCTTGTCCTCCAGGTTTCCATACTCTCTTGCAGTTTCCATTCATCCTCCAGCCACACCTCTTTCCATCCTGCCACATTCATCAACCACATGTGATTCCTATTCCATCAATTGCATTCCCTTCAACACCGTTCTCCCTTTCTTTAATTTTTGCCCCGGACAATTGTTCCTCCATAGCAGGTTACTGGGCCCGCACCAAGTGCCCCAGTCCCTGGGACTTTGGATCCCATTGAGCGAGGCTGGGCAGGAGGGGATTGGCATCTGGGAATATGTGTTTCGGTGATGTGTTTTTAGGCCCGGCCTGTGCCTCAAGAAGTTCGGTCATTGAGTCCCTCCACCAGTGACGAGGGCAGGTGCACTCTCTTTCCTCCAGCGGCAAGGCCAGCCAGAGCAGATCATCTAAAGAGATGATCAGAGCTCCTCCTATTCTAAAGCTGAGAATTTTTACCTTCTTAGAAAAATCAAGAAATACTTTATCTTTAAGATAAATATCTAGTTTTTTTTTAAGTGACCTCACCTAACAAGTTAAACACATATATCAAATTTGGAGCTACAGAGTTAGGTTCATGATGCATCTTAATAAATGTATTATTTATTATTATTGTCATTATTATATCCCAACTTTACCACTCACTATGTAGCCTTTGGTTATTTAAATTTAATTAAAATTAAACTAAACTAAAATTTCAGTTCCCTAGTCACATTCTCCTCATTTCAAGTGTTCAGTAGTCATATGTGGCTAGGGGCAACTGTACTGGACAGAACATATTTAGAGCATTTCCATTATTGCAGAAAGTTCAGTTGGATAGCAATAGTATATATAATTAGAATAATACATTACTCTGAGAGTCTTTATTTGATTAAAAATGATTATTTTTGTAGAACTTTTAGTATTGTAATGACAAAACATAAATATTTAATACATGATGTTTAATAATATGGCACTGATTAAAGTAAGAATAATGAGATAATAAAAATAATAATAAAAACATAACTTTTACATATGTAGTGTTATGGCTCATTATACATAGCTTTGTGTTAATTCACTAAGATTAATTCTGCTTCCAAATATTTCACTATGAAATAATTCTTAAATTGGCATTCTAAAAAATTTTCCTAAAGTAGAAGCCATAAAGCCAGCCTAATATATTATGCTCACAGCTATATTAAACACACACACACACACACACACACACACTCACACACAACCTATATTAAGTAACTATTTACTTTTTAAAAATTCTAAATATTACAAAACCTTCACATGTAGGTCATAAGCACCTACCACCAGGAATAAATATGGTTAATCAGGATACAAGATAATGAACAAGGAAGTTGGATCAATATTCTAACCCTCTTAAATTATGAAATTGTGTTTACTATTTAGAATCTGTTTAGACATCTCTGGGATCACTGGTTAAAAGTGCTGAAGTTCAAGTTGTCTTATTGTTATTTGAGGTATAAATGTGTTTATTTCATTGTTTTTCCCTTTAGGAAATAGGTTAGCTAAAACATACACACACACAATTACATACAATGCTTATACACAAAGCAACGGTTAGGTAAGCAATCTATCCCATCCTTAAACCATCTTGCACCACAGCCCAGAGATGAACACGTGTGACATACCAGTCAAAACACTTGATTCATGAACTGGACTGTTAGTGTCTACGTCCTTTAATTCACAGGTCATTGGCATTATCATTCTAATGCAACCATTCAACCTAGGGACATAAAGTCTATAAATCTATATAATATCCAGAAAAATAGACTTTTTTGTATTAATACTGTACAAGGAACATCACTCTTGCAAACATAAATAAGTCATTTACTAAAAGTTATTTTTTTTCTGATTATTTATAACCAGTGTTTTCCCTACTCCTAGGCTACTGATAATGACAGTGGCAATTATAGTGCCATGGCATACAGACTCAAAATACCACCAATTAAAGAGGGAAAAGAAGGATTTGTGGTGCAAACATATATAGGGTTTACCAAAATTGTTATGCCCGTCCATAATATGAGGAGTTTGTGTAGACTGAAAAGTTTCAAGTTATCACAACTATGTGAAGGGACTAAGTGGCAAAGTTGATGTACTTGTAAGTAGATTAAACTTCACATGGGGGGTACATAAAACACTAGTCATGGGTCAGCGTTTTTAACTCATAGAACATTTAAATTTATTTGTGATAGGTTTTCTATGCATGTGATTAATTTGCATTCGGGTTGTTAATAACTACAGTTTAGGATATAAAAAATGTAGCCCTGCGAGGTTGTTTTTTTTTTTTTTGCCAGTTAGGAAATACTTCATATGTTTTTCTATATGATTATGACAGCAATGTCATAAGCATCAGATTTCTATTTGGTCTGTGGATCTCATTTTTAGGATAGAGTTGGATGGATCTCCTTAAAATTATAAAATGTTTCACAGAGTTGTGCTGTAGAAATTAAAAGATTGTTAAATTACTGTTTCAATTACTTTTAGGCCTTCTATAGTTAAGAAAACAAAAGGCAATATTTTGAAGCAAGTTTATGTCCCAACGGATGCTTTTTTTCTTGTTTCGCCAAGATCCCCATTGATGATTTTGATGAGCCTTGACTGTTATGTTTGGCTTCAGTCAGTAACATCACCTTTGTAGTCTGCTTTTTCTCAGTCTACACAAGCTCAGTGGTAGATTATCCCCAAGGGTGGTTTGATACTAATATTTGTTCAAAATATTCAACACCAGTGCATCTATCTTATGGAATCTCTATTATTATTTGGACTTTTCTCTGATGAATCTAATAAAAATTATATTTATTATTGGAACTCTCTGTCACTTAAAGACAGAATCAAGTATAATTTTTCTTTTGCTCTTTACATCTTATTAAAGCTTTATTTTTCATAGTTTTCCTCATTTAGTTCTCTGGACAAGTTTAACCTTTGAATATATGCAGATTTCAGTGATGAAATATTATTCCTTTTAGATAATGGTAAAGACCAATCATTATGATTGTGATTTGTATGAAGGCCGGAACTTTCTCACATATAACAGTAAGGCTGCATAGAATAAACAAAGGCCAGCCTAAGCCACTAAGGTTTTGGCATAGAAGATATTATGGTTGACATAGATTTTCAACTAAATATCTGCAAACATGTGAAATATTTTTTCTCTCCCTGTTATTCAAGATATGCACATTGTGGTGCTTTAAGACTGATAAGCTCACTGAGTATGCTAAATATATCATAAAAAATATAAACCAAATATATCTATATAGATTGTACATATAATATGTACGTAAGCAATGTGAAGTTTATGGGATTTTTATTTAAACTCTATAAACTATTGTGCGTAAATTATAAACTATACCTTTAAAATTATCCAAAATATATTTAGAAAAATTAACTCAAAGAAATCATGATGTTATACATTTATAAATTACAACATATACGTACAAAGACCTCAGCAAAATACTATTTATAAGATCTGAAATCCTTTAAATCAAGAAGAAGGAGATATGGAGAGAAAGAAGACTTTTAATTGGAGAGAACAAAATATGCCAAAACTGAGAAAGAAGAGAAACAATAGTAGGTCTAAATAACTAATAGGTATTTACTCAGTCTTGAAGAGTGAGAAAGGGAAAAGAAATAAGAGACAGGCCTGAAGATGGAAGAGCTGGTTCATGTAAAAGCTTTAGTTCATATTAAAAGTATTGAATCTTTTTTCATAAAAGCAACAGGAAACTATGGGAAAAAAATTTAGTAAGAGTGAGTGAAGATAAGATTCTTAATTTAGATAAAACCTTTCATAAGGCAAATCTGGACCTCCCCTCAGGTTACTACTTCTGCTGCCTCCTCAAGTAATGGCTTTTGTGTTCTCTTCTATATTTGTTTGCCACAGTCTTTATACTACCTACTGGCAGTGTAAGAGTCTAAGTGAACCACATTGCTATTTCTATACCCTTCCTCTTTCCTAAGAATTCAGCCTTTGTTCTCACCACTTGATCTGTCACTCACTCACTGCTTCACACTATTGCTGCGATCTCATCATTCCCATCACAAAATCCATCGGATTACCAGAATTTACATCAACATTCTTTGCCTTGTTTCCTGTTCTTTTACATGGATTCTTATATGTTTTTCTGGAGCCATTACCTCCACCTGTGCAAGAAATTCAGTCTTCCTTTCACCAGTTCTAAGATGTTGTTTGAGTAGCTCCCCCATTTCATATATGCATTATCCATACGAGTCTCGTATCTTTGATTGTTCCCATAACCATGCTTTTATTTTTACCTTCAAAAGGTAATTTAAAAAACCCTCTTGAGCTACATATACTTCCAGCTACAACTCAGTTTCTGTTCCTATTTCCAGAAAAAAAAATCATTGTTAGAATTGCTAAATTACAGAATGCCACTATTCAAAACCCAGTTCCCTTTCCACAGGCTGCTGAGTGACTGGACATGGTAGAGTTTTCCTATCGCCCCTTCATGGGAACAAAAGAAACACAGTGTTGAAAAACCATGTCATGTTGTGTATCGCAACTTTTTGTGGTCTCTTCAGCATATATGCGCCCTTCTGAAACATGGCAACCTGAACCTGCGTCTTCCAAATTTACACCATGAAAACTGCCGTGTTTCCTGTAATCAATTGCACACTTTACAAATGTTGGAAGATTCCACATTTGCTTCAGAAAATGTAGTTGTCAAGTCGCTTTCCAGAACACTACTGCAGCCCATTTTTTAATATCTATCTATCACTTGGCATACAGGATGGGTTGGGATCACTGCTATGAAACAAGCTTACAGAGAGAAAGTGGCTCAATTCAAAGCCTTGGCCTCACACATTATTTGTCAGAGTGATCTAACTTCTGAATTAAGCATATTTGGATCCCAGCCTAAATGCTCCATCAGTTGGTCCAAGTCAGACGTCATACTGACCTCCATTTGAATCTCATGTCTACATTGCAAATCTTATGTGAGGTCGATGGTATAGTGTGCAGACAATTATCTTTAATTCACCTCTACTTTTCTCTGTTTGTCAGGAAAAATGCCCCTGTCATTGGAGGCAGAAGTTACACATTGGCTGCGTTCATAATTGAGCCTGAGTGTACTGTGAGGCAGCAAATAAATAGTGATAGAAACCATAGCTTCCATATGGCTTTATTGTGAGAACAGTGCTGTGTAATTGTGAACATTCCTCTAGGTTGCAAAAAAAAAATGGCTCCTGAAGAATTTAACTCTATCAAATCATAGACTAAAATTCTATGAGAGACTGACTTAACCATAGGAAATAAAGCTGAGATACTGACATTGAGGCAGTTTCTTCAAGATTTTCTGAAAAGACTTCTAGAGGCCTAGCAGAGGTAATGATGTGATGGTAGAAAATTTCAGAATACTCAGGAGGCTTTACCGTGGATTCACATAACTAGGAAGAGACTGGCCCTGAAAAAAAAAGGAAATTCACATGAAATTGGGTGATGGAATTGTACTCACTTCGAGTTACCTTTCCACATTCCTTCATAAAATTCAAATAAGCACTGAGAAAATAAGATGATCTGTATATCATAGCCACCTACAGCCCTTCAATTCAAAGGTCGCTCCAAAAGAGAAACTTTCTATTTGGATGGCATCATAGGCTAACAAACACTTGTCGTTATGTAACTATCCTGAGGTTTCATCTATGGTCTGGCAATCTACTTGTATACAATGTGAGCATAAAATATGAAGAAATTCCTAGGCTAATACTGAATGTGGAAGCTTCCTGAAAGCCATGAAAACTCTAGCACCATATTTCTGTATTGCAGCAGAAATTCTGAGTCTTTGTGAGCATAATTCTTAACAGGAATGGTGGGGGATTTACGTTATTCTTGAAGTTGAAGCTTAGGCTACTACTTTTGAGATGAAATTTCTTAAAAACCAATGACTCAATGACAAAATATGGAAAATAGGAGTTTAGGAGACGTATTTTGAAAACACTTGTCTGAGGATAGTGGAAGAGAAATAATGGGGAAGTCACTTGAAAATTGCGTAGTAATCACAATGGAAATACATGGAAGTCAAGTGAATACATGGAGTAATTCAAGTGGTTATCAAGAAATTTCAGTTAGAAATCTGGTGATCAAAAAAGATCAGTTAAGAATCTGGTGATCAAGGAAGATCAGTTAGGAAATTGGTGCCTACCAGGAGACTAGTCTTGTCGCTGTGGCTGTAGGTTTTCATCTTACCTCTTACAATGAATCAGTCTTCAGTATGTGGAATGTTTTGCACTCGAGTGTAACCTGTAAATGAGACCCACGTGGTGTTGTGTATTCATACGTCCACACAAATTACCCAAGTCGTAGCTTTACATTTCTATCGAATATTTTTCCTACCAAGAAGGTCTTGTGATCATGTGCCACCTCCTCTATCTAAAGATTCGTTTAGTGAAATCAAGTAAGATTCTATGTTCCAAGATTTCCACTCTACTTCTTGAAAACAAAAGCACTGCTTGGCCACACTTCCAGGCTATCCAATCGAGTACCTTACAAAATAGTTCAGGCTTATTCCAGGTTTTGTAGTGCCCAAACTATGTTCTTTACCAGGTGAAAGTCTTCATGCTATAAAATATGGTCACATTTCAATAATTGTGGAAAAAGAAAATTGCTAACATAAAACCAGTTTGTGTTGAATGTAATGTTAAGAAGAAACAGATTGGTGTCTTCGACCCAATTTCTATCATCAACATTTGAATTGGAGGACAGACTTTGAACCATCCTCGAAACCTCCAATCTTCTTTGTTCTAGGAGATGACAGCTTGATTTTTTAAACCAAGGTGTCCACAATAGTCTCATATAGCAGAGGCCAGGCTGGATGTTTGTTGGCCTAGATAGTCAGACTGCATATTGTTACCAATTGGATGATCTTGATGTTTTGGCCCTAATCTTAAAAGCTCTCTAAGGTAGTCCAGGCTTGTTTCAGTTTTCCAGTCTTCATATTATTTTTCTTTCCATAAAGTAGGCTTTGGCTTTAAGCTAGGTATCCAGACAATTAGTTCAGAGAACCCAGGTTTGGAACTTGGGCTCATGTCAACATTTCAGTTTATGTTAGAGAATGTGGGAGAAAATTCTCTGGGTTAAGTTCTTAGTCCTAATTCCTGGCATTAGGGGTAGGGATTGGAACTATAAAACCAAGGTCAACACACTGGTTCCTGAAAAGAAAATAGAGGTAGGAAACAAGGTCCTCAGTTTCCAGATAAGTGTAAAAAGACATGAATACAGGCTTTCTCTTTGGAATAAATTTTCTTTTCTACCAGTTTTCAAGGAGAACCACTTAGTGCTTTGGTTCCTGATCTCCAATCTCCTTTTTAGTAGAAAAAGACAGGTTTACTGCCTTGGGCTCATGTCACCAATCTATATCCTCACAAGCAAGGATGATGTATGGCTCCATTTGTAGTGACAAGTTCATATAATTGAGAAAATTCACATCAACACTGAGAAGTCATAGTCTATGGTGAGCAAAAGGGAGATGAGATGGCCATCTAACTGTCCTCCGATTGATGTCATGTCCATTACAAAACTTATTTAATGTCAATGATATATGGGCAGTCAATGATCTTTAATTTGCCTCTGGGTTTCTCTGTCAGGATACTGGCTTATGTTCATGTATATCACAGTCACAAATTGGTTGTGTTCAATTTGATCCTGAGTCTGCTGTGAGGCAGCGAAGAAATAGTGATCGAAACCATAGCTGCCACATTGCATTATTGTAGGAAAAAGACTGAGTTGTTCTGAGGATGAAAACTTACTTGATGGTGGAAAAAATGGCTGCCTCAGAATTTCTCTGTATGAACCTCATACTAGAAATTCTGAGAGGAACTGACTTAACCATCAAAGATAGAGAACTGAAGTATTGACATTAAGGCTGTTATGTCAAAATGTTCTGAAGAGGCATATTTTAGCTAAGCAGAGGAAAGGGAGGTGGCACTTGCTGGGAAACTTGTCACAAGAATTTGGGAATCTCACAAGAGTTCTCTGTGGGATTCATGCGACCATTCAAACAGAGGACTGAGGGCATCTCAGAGAGTCATGTGATATTGGGTTGATGGTGTAGAGCTCACTTTTTGAGTTACCATTTTCATTCATTGGTAGAATTTAGATCACCCATGAGAAAGTTATAGTGTCTGTGTAACACAGCCACAAAACGGCTCTTCAAACAATATGTCATGGTTGCTGCGTGAGAAGTTTTGCTTGAGGATGGCAGCATAGGTTAACAGAAAATTGTTGTTAGATACCTGGACTTAGTTTTCCACTGCAATAAGACAACCTGCTTGAATGCAATGGAAACTGCTGTTGAGCAGTAGCTGCCTTGATATTTGGAAGCTCAGTCTGCATCAAGAATCTACGTTAGAGCAGTGGAAATTTTAAGGAAAATTTTGCTGTAGTATTGCAAAAATGCTGAGTCATTGTGAGTATAATTCTACTTAACTTCATGTGATACTCATGCACAATTCTTTTGGTGGATTTTTGGCTACTACTGTTAACAATGCATTGCTTAAAGGCCAATGACACAGTGCTGAAAATTGAAAAAAGGAGTTTATAAAACGAGTTTTGAAAACACTTGTTTAAAAATTGGGGTAGTGGTATAAAGTGGAATTCACCTGAAATTCACTTAGAAATCACTATGGAATCACTCAGAGATCAGGGAAACAACTGTTGGAATTCGCATGCGGATCAAGGAATTCCCAGCACTAATCTAGTATCAACCAAGTGACCAGTTCGGTTGCTGTGGCCATGGGATTTCACTTTATTTTGTAGGGTGACACAGCCTTCAGAGCATGAATCTTATTGCAAACCTGTTTACCTTACATATGAGATGGGTGTTGTGTTGTTTTTAAATGTCCACCCAACTTTTCTCACTTCCAGCATAGGACTTCCTTTTAGGCCATGGACTATCAACAACATTTCTTGTGACAGTTTGCCAAGGCCTCTATTGAAAGATTTGGTATGGAATGTTAGGCTAAATTTTGTTGGCAATGGTTCTACTCTACCTCCTACAAAAAGAAGCAAAACATGTTGTTGATTCCAAGCTCCCCAATCAAGTTGTTTAAATAATAGTCCAGGCTTTAGCTAGGTTTCTTAGTGCTCAGACTACCTTCTCTTATCAAAAGAAAGGCTTGGTGGTGCTGGAATTAGTCACCTTTAAATAACTGTCTCAAGGAAAATTTGTGACATGAGACTAGGTTTTGCTAAATTTACTGTTATGATGACACAGTGTTGGTTCCATCGGCCCAATATCTATTGTAAATGCTTTCAAGGTTAGACAGTCTTGGAGGCCTGCAGAGTGTTCTCCATTCTGCCTCCTAGGAGATGATAGCTTAAATTTATAAGCCAGGGAATACAGAAGAGTTTCAGATAACAAAAGCCAGGCTGGATATTTGTAGGCTTAGGCCTTGAGATTAATTATTGCTGCCCATTGGATTGACCTGCCATTGTTTGCCTGGACTTTACTAAGTTCATTAATATAATGCAGGCTTCATTCAGATTTTACGGTCTTTGTGGGTCTTTTTTTGTTTGTTTGTTTGTTTGTTTGTTTTGTTTTCTTCTAAAGGAAGGCTTTTTCTTTTATGCAAAGACTTTATTCAATATTTTCTCATAGCAAACAGGCTTGACACAGGGAGCTTATGGCACCACAATCTGTCTTGAAGATAATGGAAGAAATGCTGTGGGCTAATATCTCAGATCTACTTTCTGGATAATTGGGTTGGGATTGTAAGTACAATCAAGTACAGTGTACTAGATCCAAAAACCAAAGAAGGCAGAAGACTAGGTTCTAGGTTCGAGATAAGACTCAAATTACATGAGGATAGACTTGTTCTGTGGTAGTTTTCCTGTCTACTAGTTTTCAGAGAGGTTAGGCTTAGTGCATTGGTTCCAAGTCTCTCTTCCACTTTTGTTAGGAAAATAATGGCCTTTGTTCTTAAGCCTATAACACCATTCAATACCCTCAGAAAGGAAGGCGACATAGTGCTTTCTTTGAAGTGATGAGTGCATATAACAGAGAAAATTCGCATCAACATGAGAAATCATTAGTTTGTGTGGTTTGTAGGTGGTCAAGACAGACATTGCACTGACGTCCAATCTAATCTCATGTCCATATTACAAAACTTACATGAGGTTGATTCTATATGCATGCAGTCAATTATGTTTAATTTGCCTCAACTATTTTCTGTTTGTCAGGAACAATGCCCTTGCCACACAACCATAACCACACAACTGCCCTTCAATAGAAAGGTCACATGTCCTGCATGCACACTTTTGCTTGAGGATGGTGGCATAGGTTAACAGATAATTGTTGTTAGATAGTTAAATTAGGTAAGGTAACTTGCTTGAATGCAATGTAAGCTGCTGTCGAACAATAGCTGCCTTGATATTTGGAGGCTGGGTGTGCATCAAGAAGCCACTTCAGAGCAGTGGGAATCATAAGCAAAATTTTGCTGTAGAATAACAAATATGCTGAGTCATTGTGAGTATAATTCTGCTTGGCTTCATGTGGGAATCCCACAAAATTCTTTAGGTTGATCTTCGGCCACTACTGTTGACAGAGTAGTGTTTAAAGGCCAACGACAGAGTGCTGAATATTGAAAAAAAGAGTTTATGATATGAGTTTTGAAAACACTTGCTAAAAATTGGGGTAGAGGTATATGGTGTAATTAACCTGAAATTCACTTAGAAATCACAATGGAATTACTTGGAGATAAAGGAAACAGCTGTTGTAATTCACAAGCAGATCAAAGAATTCCCAGTGCTTATCTGGTATCAACCAAGGGAGCAGTCTTGTTGCTGTGGCCTTAGGATTTCACTTTATTTCTTAGAATGAACCAGGCTTCAGAGCATGAATCTTATTGGAAACGAGTTTACCTTACATATGAGATTGGTGTTATGTTGTTTTCAAATGTCCATCTAACTTACCTCAGTTCCAGCAGAGCACTTTCTTTTATGCCATGGACTACCAACAACATTTCTTGTGACCATTTGCCAAGTCTTCTATTGAAAAACTTGTTATAGAATGTTAGGCTAAATTCTATTTGCAATGCTCTCCACTCTACCTCCTAGAAATAGGAGCAATACTTGGTGGTGATTCCAAACTCCATAATCTAGTTGTTTAAATAATAGTCCAGGCTTTAGCGAGGTTTCTTGCTGCCTATCCTACCTTCTTTTGCCAGAGGTAAGGTTTGGTGCTACTGAGAATAGTCACCTTTCAATAATTGTCTAAAAAGAAAATTGGTGACATAGGACAAGGTTGTAGTAAAAGTACTGTTATAAAGACACCGTGTTGGTTCCATTGGCCCAATATCTATTGTAAAAGCTTTCAAGGTAAGGCAGTTTTGGAGGCATACACAGTGTCATCCATTCTGCCTCCTCCTTGAAGATGACAATTTGGTTCAATAAGCCAAGGTATACACAAGAGATTCAGGTAACAAAAGCCAGGGTGGATGTTTTGGGGCCTAGGTCTTGGGACCGGATATTGCTACCAATTGAATGGTCTTGCAGTTGTGGGCCTGAACTTTTACTACATCTGTTAATATGATACAGGCTTGGTTTAGATTTTACAGTCTCTGTTTTTGTTTTGTTTTGTTTTGTTTCCAGTGAAGGCTTTTCATTTATTCAAGGGTTTAGGCAACATTTGTTCACAGTGAATAGTTTTGGAACAGGGTGCTTTTGCCACCATTTCAGTCAATGTTGGACAAAGATGGAAAATGCTCTGGACTAATTTCTCAGATCTACTTCCTGGAAAATTGGGTTGGGAAAGTAACTGCAATCAAAGACAGCATACTGGATCTGAAAAAAAAATCAGGCAGGAGACTAGGACTTAGGTTCGAGATAAGACTCAAATTAAATGAGGACAGATTTGTCCTGTGGTTTTTTTCTGTCTACTAGCTTCTTTCAGAGAGGATAGGCTTAGTGCATTGGTTCTCACCTTTCTTCCACTTTTATTAGGAAAACACTGGCCTTGGTCTTTGGACCTATAACACCAGTGCACATCCTCACAAGGGGAGTTGATATAATGCTTTCTTTGAAGGGACGAGTGCATATAACAGAGAAAATTTATATCAACATGAGAAATCATTAACATGTGCGGTTCTGAAGGTGGCTGAGTCAGACGTTGTATTGACCTTCGATTGAATCTCATGTCCACATTGCAAGTCATATGTGTGGTCGATGGTATATGCGTGCAGTCAATTATGTTTAAATCACCTCTACTTTTCCCTTTTGTCAAGAAAAATGACCCTGTTATTGGAGGCATATATTGCACATTGGTTATGTTCATAACTGAGCCTGAGTGTGCTGTGAGGCAGCAAATAAATAGTGATAGAAACCATAGCAGCCATATTGTTTTATTGTAGGAAAAATGCTGACTCATTGTGAGGATTAAACTAGGTTGCAAAAAAATGATGGCTGCTTAAGAATTTCTCTATATCAAACCATAAACTAAAAATCTATGCAAGACTGGCTTAACCATTTTGAAATAAAGCTGGGGTACTGACATTGAGACTTTTTCTCAAAGGTTTTCTAAAAAGGGTTCTAGTAGCTAAGCAGAAGTAATGAGGTGGTAGTCACCTGGAAATCTCTTGATACTCAAGAGGCTTTCCCGCGGGATTCACGTAACCAGGAAA